>NC_090937.1:335139381-335439381 GCF_040938575.1 Ambystoma mexicanum
GCTGTTTCCAAGAGGAACACTCCTGGAAAAAGTAGACCTAAGTAGCATGTACCTCCCCAGTTCGTAGGTAACCATGGATATGCTTTTTCCCCACATATAAAGTAAACATGGTCCCCTACATACACAGGTTCTATTTCGTGCTTTAAAACCACTGTGTTCAGGCAGTTGCTAAACGTTCCTACTTTATAGGAACCTTTTTTCTGTAAACATAGGGGAGCAGTTTCGGGGCTGTGATCCACTGTATAGGCAGGGGGCACAGCATCTTTATTCCATTCATCCCTCATTCGAAATGTCATTACTGATGTTTCTTCTGCTGGCGGGGTTGGTCTATTCTGCAAATGTAATTTATCTAGTCTTGTTGTCTTTCGTATATTCTTCCTCATGGGATCTGGTGAAAACACGCGAGCTTTGTGGAATATGGAACAACCCACAGGTCTCATGATCACTTCCTCAAATTCATTCATATTGGTCTCATCTAGCTGACCCATATTACTCTTGTTCCATTTCCCAAAGAACATTGCACTCAACGATACTTCACATGAATAAACCAATGGTAATGGTTGTACATACCAGCCTATCCCTTTCCCACCGTGCTGTGGTAAATGGGCACAAACCCAGAAATCTTTTTTCTTTAAAAGCGCATGGGTCATGTTCATGATGAGCAACAATGTATTGTTGCCATATCCTTCTCTATGTCTTTCTTCCATTGGGGGCAAAGTACCAGTGGTTACATGAACTGGGCTTTCAGTAGCTGCTCTTGGCAAAAGTGTTTCTAATGGGTGCGCGGACTCCAGGAACCATAGTGTAATAGCTGTTATTGTTGGTACTACCATACTTAAGAAACACAGGACCAATGTCCAAATCAGTACCTTATTCTTTTTACCATGTTTTTTCCCTAAATTTATAGTCTCTAAAACTATCATCTTTTCAGCAGGGGTGCAGGAGGAGGCTGAAACCGGTCTTGATTTGTTCTTCTTGCTGGCAAAGTTCGTCGCAAATGTCTCTCGTTCTTGATACCAGAAAAGTTCAATGAAAATGTCACAGTTCAATTCTGCCAGCCCTTTCACAGCCTAGATTACATATCCCCTCCGAGCAAGATTAGTTGTTCTTTCTCCCACTGCTCAGACGATTTCTGAACAGTTCTTTATTGATAGAGTACTATGTGCATCCAGCTTGTCCCGCTCTGGCTTAGGACACATGTACTCTATCAGCCTTAGTACTTATGTGCGTCCAGCTTGTCCTGCTCTGGCTCCTGACACATGTACTTTTTTTTATAAGCGCACCGAGGAGCCGTGAGTCTTAAATTGTCCGACTTGCACAACTCTCACACTTCTCTCCTCTTCGCCCCTGGCTCCTACTCCGTCCGTGAGTGGAACCAAAAGCAAAAGAAAAGCACCAAAGATCTGTGGATCACTTTGCCTGTCGAGGCCGCAAATTATACCGTTTCACTCCTGGTATTGTATGATCCGTGAATAGTGCGGTTGCACTTCCAATATCAGGCTCAGTGTCAGCCTGCAGCACAATGATGGGTAGCGATGAGCGCCGTGGCAATGATGTAGGTTCTTTCTTTGGCTTTGGTGCGTTTGCAGAAACTGGTGGGCGCCAAAGGGGTACAAGCGTTGTTTCTGCTCGTGTTTGAAATTCAGGGTTTGTGTCGCTCGGCAATGATGTTGTTTCTGCTGAGCAACGTTGGGGCACTTTTTGCCCTTTCCCCTTACTGGTAGCCTCCTCAGGCTCTGTTTCGAGTTTCACTTCTCGCTTGGGCTTTGTTTCAACTTTCACTTCTCGCTCAGGCTGATGCTGTGGCAGTGGACTGGCAACAGTTTCTTTTGTTTCCGAGAACGTTTCCTTTCTCTGGTCATCGAAAGTTGTCAGCAGTGCTTGGAATCTTTTGGCATGTGTCGCATGGATCCATGCCTTCCGACCGTCCAATCGAATGGCCGTTTGCGTCACCAAAAGTACTTGGTAGGGGCCGCGCCACCTGGGTGCTAATGCTGTCTTCCGCTCAAAGTTCTTAATCAGGACCCAGCTTCCAGGCTCCAGCGAGTGCCCCGGTCCGGTGTATCGCACTGGTAACGCCTCCTGCACCTGCTGATGAACCAAACGCAACTTCAGCATTAAAAGGCCACAGTACGTGCTTAACATAGGATGCTCGACCTCACATAATCTTTTGGGCTGCGGTGCACACCATACATTTGCCGGTCTCCCCATTATAATTTCATAGGAGGAGAGCCCAGTTTTAGCCTGCACAGACGTGTGCATGCACAATAGCGCTAGGGGTAATGCATCCACCCAACTCAACTTGCTCCCAGCACAGATTTTAGCTATCTTTGACTTTAAGATACCGTTATGTCTCTCAACAAGCCCGGCAGAACTGGGATGCCTGGAACTGTGGAATCGTTTCTCTATCTGTAGACCTGCACAGATCTGTAGTACTACTGCGCCCACAAAGTGTGGGCCGTTGTCTGACCACAGGACACGGGGCAACCCGAACCGGGAGAAATACTCTTTCAACATTACTTTTGCCGTTGACATGGCAGTGCAGTCTTTTAAAGGATATGCCTGCACCCACTTGCTAAATGCACAAATCACCACTAACACATATTTGTAGTTCTGGCACCTTTCCATTTCTATGAAATCAAAATGGATCACCTCAAATGGCATAGAGGGTGGGCCAAAACTACCTACTGGAGTCACGGTTCCCTTCCCTACATTGTGTTGCAGGCACGTAATACAATTTTGCACTAGCCTTTCTGCATTCTTTTTTATGTGCTTATTTTTCCATACTGTGGATAAATGCTGTACCATTTTCTTCGCGCAAATGTGGGCAGGGCTATGCGCCATTGTAACCATTGCGGTCACCTAACAATTTGGCAACATCCAGTTCTTTGTTTCCTTGTCCACCCAACATCCTTCCAGATCTAACTCAGCAGAGCCCTCACCCCACCCCTGAATCTCTTCGGTCGTGGCTTCAGCCTGCATTTCTTTGACTGTGGCAACTCCATTCTCTATCATACAAGGTACTTCCTCAGTCTGTACTGTCATCATTTTATTTCCCAAATATGAGGCTGTTTGTTTCGCAATCCTGTCTGCAAATGCGTTTCCCTCTCCCACTTTACATGTTGCTTTTTTATGCAACTCGCATTTCACTATAGCTAGGCGCTTTGGAAACGTGAGTGCAGACAACAATCGCACAATCAAAGGCCCATGCTAAATCCTGGCCCCATGTGATGTCAAGAAACCCCTCTCAGCCCAGAGTCGGCCAAAGTTATGAACCACGCCAAAGGCGTACTGGCTGTCAGTATAAATATTCACGTTCAAATTCTCAGAGAGTTCACAGGCTCGGGTCAGTGCTATTATTTCTGCGGCTTGTGCCGAATTGTAGGGGATTCTTTTGCTTTCTACAACACTCTCTAGGGTAGTAATTGCATATGTGGCCGTTGATGTGCCATCAGGTAATTTAAAACAAGAGCCGTCACAAAATAACTCCACATCTGGCTCTTTCTGTGGGATGTCGCTCAAGTCAACTCTTCCCTTAGTTTCTTCTTCAGTGACCATTAAACAATCATGGGGTGGTGATTCGTTGTCACCAATTTCTGCTATGGGCAGTGGCATTAATTCTGCAGGATTCAATGCGCTACACCTCATAATTTGGATGTGGGGTGCAAACAAGATGAGCTCATATCTTGTTAGTCTAGCAGAGGTGAGGTGTTGCGTCTGTGTTCTGTTTAATAGAACGTCAATGGCATGTGGCACCATCAGAATTAAAGTGTGCCCCAATACCATTCCATCCGTTTGTTTCACTGACGCAGCAGCCGCTGCGACGGATCGCAAACATTGTGGTAGTGCGCGCGCTACAGGGTCCAGCGTGGAAGAATAATAGCTGCACGGCCTATTTCTTCCACCTTGTTCCTGTGTCAAAACCGCCAATGCACATCCTTCATTCTCGATCACAAATAGTCTAAAGATCTTCTTATAGTTAGGAGTGCCTAAAACTGGCGCAGCACACAATGCAGCTTTCTTTTTTTTTTTTTTTACTTTTATTTTTGCTGATAGAGGCAAAAGGCATACACACACATCCGAGCAATAGACACAAATTCGTTGCATATACAGATGAATACAGAGCATATAGGCAAAATTATGGTAATAGCGGTTGAGTAATAACATATCACAGAGCACCGGGATGCCGAACAGCAATAGTGACGTTAGGGGGATTCCTCCACAGAGGAAGTGTCATTTAAGCTAATCAAGTAGCTGTTGAATGCAGACCATATGTTTCGAGGACAAGAACGTACTGGGAGCATACCCAGAAACTCCTCCTCACAGTTTCGGGACCAGGTGAGTAAATTTAACCATTTCTGGAATGTGGGGGGGCTGGGGTTCTTCCAGCTTTGTAGGACACACTTTTTGGCTATGATACAGCTTACATTTAAGAACTTAATAATGTCTCTCGCTCCCCCGGTCTGCCACACTCCAAACAGAACCCCCATTGGATCAGGGTCCACCTCAGTATCAGTGATCTCAGACAGTGTCTCTATGACTTTACTCCAGAATGTGGCCAGTTCCGGGCAGTCCCAAAACATGTGCAAGTGGTCAGCACCCTCCGCACTGCAGCGGGGGCACAGCCGAGGATCGGAGCGAGCAAACCTTGACACTTTACCTGGAGTGTAATACAGCCTGTTGAGCAGTTTATATTGTATGGTACGGTAGCGGAAGTTTAGGGACACTCTGCTAGTGTGGGAACACATCTTCTCCCACTGTTGATCAGTAAGTACCAGTTCCAGCTCGGAGGCCCAGTCATCACGGGCCCTGGACGGAAGTGGAGAGGGCGAGGTCAAGAGGAGCTTATATAATGAGGAAACCACCCCACGGGCGCCACCCGAGTTGGCGATGTAAGCAATCACAGAAGAGTCCCGGGGTTCAATGGGGAAAACAGGCCATGCATTTCGGAAGGCAGCGCGGAGTCTGTAGAACTGCAGAAGCTCCAGAACGGAGCCCGAGTACCCCGGCCTCCACGTCTGCGGTGTTATAAACTGTCCCTCTGGATAAAAATCGGTAAGGGAGCGGTATCCCAGGGCCTCCCAATGGCGCGCCAGGGCGGTGTCATGCATGGGTTCCAGCCCGGGAAACTTCCAGGCGGGGAGCCATTTGTAGTACGGATATTGCTCGTCGCAAGTTTTGAATATCTGACCTGTACCGTGGTCCGGACCGGATCAATGGGAGAGTCCGGCACATACTGGCGGTTTAGAATCAAGGACATGACATCAGTGCCTGCCGCTGCCAGAACCTCAAGTTTGACATGGGGGCGGGGTGGGGCTCAGGGTACCAGTAAGATGCGAACTGCGCCTGTGAAGCAGTCCAATATCGCAGCAAATCTGGGGCTGTGAAACCCCCTCTGTCATAGGGCAGTGACATGTCCGACCACTTTTTACGCAACGCGCCAGAGTGCCATAGGAATTGAGCAAACAATTTATGCAGGTTCGTAAAGTATTTCCTACCCGGCCAGACAGGAACATTACGAAATATGTACAACAACTTGGGTAGCAGGATCATTTTTACCAGCGAGAGTCTGCCGGCCAGTGATAGTGGAAGGGTACGCCAGCGTGTGATTTTGGCCTCGGCTTGCTCAGCTACTGCCTGGTAGTTGTCTGCTAGTAGCGATTCTTTGGCGAGGGACACCTGGACTCCCAAGTACTTAATCCCATTCGGGGACCAACGGAGCGGGTACTCGGTGGTGGGCTGCATCGTGGAGCCAGTGAGGGGGAGGATCTCAGATTTCGTGTAATTTATAGTGAACCCCGAGTATGTGCCTATGCGGGTGACGCCACGTAAGATCGGGTCCAGATGAACAGCCGGGTCTCTTATAAAGAGTAGTACATCATCCGCATACAGCAAAATGATCTCAGGGGAGTCCTTCAACCGCACCCCCCTCCGCGCATGCCGCTCCCTGACGTAATCGGCCATCGGCTCGATTGCCAAGGCGAAGAGGATCGGGGAAAACGGGCAGCCTTATCGGGTACCTCTAAAGAGAGGGAACAGACCGGACGTCTGAGAGTTAACTCGCACCCTGGCCACCGGGGAAGTGTAGAGTAACCTAATGTATGCTATCATATTGGGCCCTACCCCCATATTTTCCAAGACCAACCAGATGTATTTCCAAGACACCATGTCAAATGCCTTCTGGGCATCCAGTGTGACCGCACTCGCCCCTTGGTCAATACGTCCCATGATGTTAAGAAGTCTCCTAATGTTGTGGGATGTTGATCTTCCGGGTACAAAGCCTGATTGATCATCGTGGACCATGTACGACATGACCGGGAGGAAGCGGTTGGCAATCAATTTGGCGAAGATTTTGGTGTCCAAATTCATCAGTGAGAGGGGCCTATATGATCCACACTCGTCAGTGGGTTTACCGGGTTTGAGCAGGACCGTGATGGTGGCTTCGCGCAACGAAGGGGGAAGAGTGCCCAGCCGAAGTGACTTGTTCCAAACCTCAAGCAGCTTAGGAGCCAAGATGGCCACGTGCTCCTGGTAAAACTCAGCTGTCAGCCCGTCGGGACCAGGCGCTTTTCCTTTAGGGAATTTAGATATAGCCTCAACTATTTCATCCAGCAGTATGGGGGAGTCCAATTGGTCCCTGGTAGCGGGGGATACGATAGTCATGGGGATCTGCTCGAGGAGGTCGCGCATTTGGGACTCACTGTGCTCGGGAGGTTGGGTGTACAGCTCTGAGTAAAAGTCTGCGAAGACCTCCAGAATATGTTGGTCAGACCACCGTTCCGACCCCAGGCTGTCCTTGATCCAAGTTATCTGGGTTTGGCCCCACTCACCCCTGGCAAACGCAGCCAGTGTCCTGCCAGGTCTGTCCCCCTCTCCATACCTACGAGCTGCCTGTGGGCGACTGAAGTATTGGACTTCCCTGGTGGCTTGTTCATTAAAAAATTGGAGTTCCTTGCTGATCTGGGATAGAGTCGCGGGGTCGATAGATGTAGGATGAGCGCTCTCAAGTTCGCGTAATTTGGCTTCAGAGCGGGCAAGGGCAGCCCTAATGGTCTTGAGGGTTCCCGCCTACCTAGATATGGACATTCCCCTGATGAAGACTTTGAAAGCTTCCCACCGGACCCCTGTAGAAGTAGATTGAGGTGTATTAAGTTCAAAGTAGGACTGGATGTCGGACAATATATCAGCCTTAAATACTATGGCCCTCATTACGACCCTGGCGGAAATCGCGGTGCAAAATGCACCGCGGAGCACGGCGGAAAGCTGTCGATAGCGCCATGGGGGTTGGCGGATTTTCCGCCCCATTCCGACCTTGGCGGGGCGGTAAATCCCCATCCCCCATTTTACCCTTCCCCATTCCCATTTTTGCCCCATAGGGTATAATGGGAGTGGGGAAGGCGTTAATTGCGCCACCGTTAAATACGGTGGCGTAATTAACAACAAGGTCCCGTAGCGCCATGGATTTCTCCGCCCGGAAAAAGCAGGCGGAAAACGTTCCATGGCGCTACGGGAACTCGTAGTAGGGCGGACGGGTCCGCCGCGAATAACGCTGGCGTAAACCCACTCCGCCAGGGTCGTAATGAGGGCCTATGTCCTGTAAGGCCAAGGACTTGAAGCGCCAAGAGTTAATTGTAGGGGCGGGCACACCCAGGTCTATAGAAAGCCAGATCGGTGAGTGGTCCGACAGGGTGCGCGCCAGTATTTGAGTTTCCAACACCCTCCCCAGCAAAGAACTAGACAGGAAGAACATATCAATTCTGGAGGAGCTGTCATGCACCGGGGAATAATGAGTATATTCCCGCATCTGCGGGTGCATTACCCGCCAGGGGTCCCGAATGACAAGGGCAATGCTATGTGCAAGGAGCTTGCGTGCCGCATAGGAAAGGATACTGGGGGCCGTGCCAGTTCTGTCAAGTGTGGTATCTAAGATAAAGTTCATGCCCCCCCCAAATGATCTGCACCCCTACATATCCCAGCAGTATGGAAGCAATCCGGTCAATAAAGTCGGGAGAGTCCACATTGGGGCCATACGTATTAACCAGCAAATAGTCCCTGTTCGCTATTGCGCAATGTAGGATAATGTACCTTCCCTCTGGATCGATGTAGCTCTTATGGAGTACAAACATAAGTGACCTGTGGATCATTGTCAATACCCCTCTGGCGCGGGTTGAATAAGCCATGAAGTACCTGTGTGGACCCCATGCAGGAGCGATACACCTAGCTAGCGGGCCCCCACAGTGTGTTTCCTGCAATAGTAATATCTTGCAACCATGTCTGTTGGCGTGGGCTATGATTTTGCATGCCTACACAATGCAGCTTTCAATTGCTCGAACGCTTTCTGACATTCCTCATCCCACTGTAAAGGCATCACTGCGTCCTTTTTAGTTAATTTTATCATCGGCTTCACAATCAACGCAAAATTACTGATCCACTGCCGACAATAAGAGGCCATGCCTATTACAGCTCTCACTCCTTTTTGAGTTTTTGGAATAGGCATACTAGAAATACTTTCTATGCGTTCTAGTGTTAATCTTCTCCCTTCTTTCGAAAGTAGGTAACCCAAATAAGACACCTCCTTTCGATTATACTGGAATTTCTTCAAACTCGCCTTGTGACCATGGGTCGCTAGGTGTGTCAATAGTAATATAGTTCTTTCTTTGCAGATCTCTTTTGTGTCAGCAGCTAGTAATAAGTCATCTATGTACTGCAAGAGTACGCAACCTTTGGGTAATTCTAGCATGTCTAGCTGCTCTTTTAGCGCTCTGCTGTAAATGCTCGGGCTTTCTGTGTATCTTTGTGGAATGCGTGTGAATGTGAATGATCGACCTCCTAGAGTGAACGTGAACAGATATCTACTGCTTTTATCTACTGGAATGCTAAAGAACGCGTTCTTCAAATCAACTACACTAAAGTATTCTGCAGTGGCCGGTATCATTGTCAGTATTGTTGTGACATCTGGGACCAAAGGGAATTGTGGGTCTACCTCTTTGTTCAATGCGCGCAGATCAATTATCAAACAATATGGTACTTCATTGCCTCCTTTCTTGTAAACTGGAAGAATCGGGCTGCTGCACGTGCTACCTGCAATTTCTTCAACCACCCCCAATCTCACCAGGTCAGTAACAATACTTTTTAATCCCTTCTCACCTTCAACAGAAAATTTATACTGGGGAATTCGTTGTAATGTAACACCTTCTTCAAAGTTATATTTGCTGGCTCTATTTTCAAGCATCCTACATCGTTATCATGCATTGCCCACAGACAAGTTGGTACTCTACTTAGCTCTTCTGGTAACGCTTTTGAAATAAATTCCGTCACCGGTGCATTGTGAAGCCACATCGTGAGGAACACCCCATCTGCCGTACAATGTATAACTGCCCCCAATTTTCTCAACAAATTTAATCCCAGCAAGTTCTCCCCACAATTTTCTGTCAGAAGAAATGGACATTGTTCCGTAAATGGTCCTATTGTAATTGGGACAGCTTCGGACATGGGGTTAATTACTGGTGTACCTGCGAACCCTACAGAAACATTCTTTTGCCCCGACAGTGGGATCTCCGGAACCAAGTGGTGGTCTATCGAACACTTCTGTGCCCCTGTATCTACAAGGAAACGGTGCTCCTTATTCCCGACTCTCATTTCTACGTAGGGTCCTCTCTGATTCACGGGAATAGACACTGGTTCCAACCCCTGCCGTGGGCTGTCCTATTGCGAAAATAACACATCGTCCGACGTGTAGTCACTGCTGCTGCTATAATACGTGTTTGGCTGTGTATCAAAAATATTCCCATTTCCCCCTCAGTGTCCTCCACTCTGATCATTTCTCTGTTGGCCCTGCCCGCCCTGATTTTGGTTCGGAACACTTTGGTTCAATGCCTGGTTCTGTTGAGCTTGGTTTTGACCATAGGATTGTTTTTGAGTACCTCCATTGGTATATCCCTGCTGCTGCTGCATGCTATTTCTGCTTGGGCCATTTGACCACTGATGTCCTCTATGAGGCCTTCTCTGGCCAAACCCACCTCTATTCTGTAGGTGCGGGCATTGCGCTCGCCAGTGTCCTTCCTCCTTACAGTAGGCACATTGATTTAATCTCAATGACACCCCGTGCATATTATTCAAATTCCCCTACCTTGTGCATTTCCTCTACCTCTATTGTATCCAATGACCTGCTGCAGTAACACCCTCGTTTTTAAATGTACTCTATCCTTCACCTCTCTTTCTTTCGCCACATTTACCCTGTTCTCGTAATACTGAGCTATGTGTAATATCTCACTCACCGGTTTTGCTGCCCAGGCACTTTCCGACGCAATTAACATATCTTGAATTGGTAATATTAGTCCCCTCACATATTTATCAACAAATAGCCTTTTCCCCGACTCTGTGCTCACATCCTGCCCACTGAAGTCTGTGAATACTCCTTCAAATCTTTTGAAATAATCCGTTACTGGCTCATCCTTGCCCTGTACACATGTAGTTAATTTGTCCCACTGAATCCTTTTTTCTGGAATTATTTCCCTCAATCTCCGCAATATCCGTTCTGGTAGATGTGCCATGCGGGTTCCCGGATTTTCCCCAACTTTTTTATTTTTGTCCTCCAATAGTAACTCTGCCCATGTGGCACCAAAAGCCCCCACGTCATCTACCGTCCTCATCTGTTTCCATATATCTGCTGGCAAAATGACTGGGAAAATCAAATCTATATCTCTCATAGGAAGCACTGCTTATCTCAGGGTTGACTCTACTTCCTTGTAGAAACCCGCTGGATTCTTTCTTTTATCGGGAATCTTCTGTTTTATAGTATTCACCTCTTGCCTGGAAAAGGGGACATGCACATACTGGGCGGTGAAATGGGCTGGTGTTACCTGCGCTCCTACTGTACCCGTCGCAGGGATCTCTACTTTTGGTACAAACGTGGGCGGAACCTCTCTCATTGGGAATGCTCCACTCACGATCCCTCCCCCTTCTCTTATGTTCAACAGTATTCCTAAATCCAGTGATAGGCCTGTTTCTCCTGTACTTCGCTCGAATGTTCTCTTGTATACCGCTAGTATCTCAGGTGGGCTAGCCTTATTGTTTTTTATATCCTTCTCTATCAAATGTTCAGCCATCGATTGCAGTGCCTTTCTTTTCATTGGCATGGAATATTCGTCAAATATGTCATGTATGACCATTGTTGGGATACTAGGATTCCACACCCACTTTATCGCTTCCCGTATACATACTTTCAGCTTGTCGCCCCTCTGTACAGATGACATTGAATGTCTCCGCTGTATGTATGGTTTTACCATCTCTCTCCCATCTCTTCTAATATCCAAACCCCTGTATCCAGGTGCAGCAAACATTTCGGCATACTCATTATCCAACTGATTTGTAAGATCAAATAGTCCATTCACATTTTCCTTTACTTCTTCATCTTTTATTCTACAACATGCTAATTGGTTCAAATTTAACAATCGTTGTGGCAGTAATTTCTCAAGTAACTTTTTCTATTCTCCGACCAAAAATGTCCCCATGCATTCCAACACTACCTGTCTCTCGTTGCTTCTTCGGTAACCCATACAATGAGGCCAATGCTCCCGTACCATCATTTCCTTCTATGTACATTTCTGCCTCTTGCTGTAATTCAATCTTTCTTTCTTTGCTGATCGCGCTTCGAGTTACCTGTCCAAATCCTGTTCCTTCAGCCCCGCCTCTCGCCTCCCCGGTCTCAATTTCGACTTCGGGAGGGGCGGATGGTGCTGAATCTGTCTCTGGAGTGGGAGGTGCGGATGGGACAAGTGACACAGGTGGCATCTGTGAAGGGCCTTGCTGGGTGCTGGGAAATTGTGCGTCTGTGGTCTGCGCTCGTGGGAGGGCTCGAGCTGTGGGTGGGGCTTGGGTTAATGCTTGCGTGAGGGGAAGTGCTTGGGATTCGGGAGGGGGTATGAGAGCTACTGGTTGGGCCTGCGCAGTCACTACTGGCGTGTTTGGTTTCGATTCTGGTTTTGGGCCTTGACCCGTATTAGTTAACAAATGTTCCATTAATTCATCTGCTATGTGTAGTTCCCGCTGCAGGTATATTCCTTCTATGTTTATTTTCTCACGTCTCCCTTCCCGTCTTAGACTTGCCGTCCACTCCTCCTCCTCCTTTTCTTCTGCTACCTCAAGATTCGATTTGTGCCTACTCGCATGCTTCTCTCTACTCCTAAGTCGGAGCATTGCTTCCCTCCTCCAATCTTTGACAGTCTCAAAAGCTGCGGGTCGCACATTTTTCCTAATCAGCACCCTTTCTAGGTTATCTATCCTCGCAATCTCAAAGCTACCATTAATTGGCCACTGATGGTCCTGTTGTTTTCTAGTTTTACTATGCCAAATTTCACAAAATATTATCGCACCCACACCATATTTTGCATACATGTCATAAGCCGGTGTTCCCCCAGGCGGTGCACTTTGGCCATATTCCAAGGACTGTCTACCGCAGCGGAAAAGCCCCACTAAAGTGGACAGTACTCCAGGCATGTTTTTAACCTTCCCCTTTGGTTAGCTAACCTTTACCTGGACGTTTGAATTTGCAAAATCAACACTCTACCAAAAATCAGGCTTTTGTTTGAATTGGGGAATGACTCACCTGATAAAACAAGTCGCCTGTCCTAACGCAACCTCTCCCAACATTGTGTCTGCGCTTCTCTGGCTTCTGCCTCGTCTCGGGACCCTCGCCTCCTTTGCCCTCTGGCCCGGTACATCGATCAGGGATCACATGTGTGCAGATCTGCGAAGGAATCTCTCCTCACTTCTACAGGGCGCCCCGTACACCTCTTGATCCCGGCTCGATCGTCCTGTCCTCGCCGTTCTTCCGCCTTTACTCCGTTACAACGTATACAATGGGGCAAGTGGGGGAGGGTCCCTGTTCATGCGCCATCTTGAAAGGGGCCCCTAGGGGTCCCTCGCTATATGGAAACAAGGCAATAACCATACACGAAAAGATGCGCCAGACACAAGGTTCAAATTCCCAATGCTAGGGTTTATTGCAAGCAAAAATAGTCCCAATTGGCCAACTGTGGTCTCACACCCCGCGACGTGAGTTTTCTAGACCTCGAGGGACACAAGAGAGCGAATTATGTACATCAGTTACATATATACAAAATGCATATCATACAATCAGCTATGTCATGTTTAACACCCCCTTTATTAAGTTTCTTTGAACTCGGGATGACGACGGACACTTCCAACGGGTATGACAATTATGACACTTTCGATGTCTATTCTAGTAACAATGTGCAATTAGAAAGTGCGGAGGCATCTTCTAGTTGTTGAACAGAACACAGTGGTTCTGTTCTTGAAAGCAAGCTGCACACGGGGGAAGATCCACATTCCAAGCTTTGCTATCTATGAGGTACTATTCATGTCCTGGGAACCGACACGCTCTAATGGGTTTTGCGAAGGGGGGCCGTAAGAAGGACATAATTCAAGCCTTTAGCTGTTTTATTCTAACATATTCTACCACAGTACGAGACTGGCTGGCAGCTGTGAAATGATTAAATACCCTGCAGCTCTCCCTCAAGGCTACAGAGAGGTAGCGTGGGCATTCCTTTCTGGGCTACTCATGAGGAGTTTCAACGAACTCCTCATTCCCGTGACCTTGCCCTTTCATATTCAGACAACAATGTTAACAGTTGAGCAGAGTAAGCAGAATTCGCAAGAATTGCAAGCTGCAAAGCAGTTTAGACAGAAAGCAATGAGCAATGGTTAACAAGCAAAATGGCGATTCTTGCTACGTTTAAAATGGCTGCTTGTTGGTCAAGCATAGCAGTCTGTATTTCTATAATTCTGTGCATAAGACGGTTGGACTTCAGCCATCAAGATACGTCCATCATTCAAATGAAGGGTATTCACTTTTCCAGATTGACAACCATTGCAACGGTTTGGTTCCAGAGTACCCCTGCAATGTAAGCAAATCTGCCACCGATATTCTGTGCTACACTTGTAAGGGTAAAGGGTAGCTTTTTGTGTATTAGTATAAGTACTCCTCGGGAACCAGTGGTGAAGCCAGCATCTATTGCCAGTCTGCAATTGGTGCATTTGAACAGGTTGCATGTGGTGCCTGCCAGGTGTGTCACGGTTAGGAAAGCCACATCCATTCGTCTCTGCAACCCCCCGCCCATCCCATTGACATTCCAGGTCAGTAATCGCAGGGTTCAAATATCAGCGGTAGTGGGGGCCATACATTAAGCGGCCTGTAATCATTAGCAGTGCATTGTGTTGAACATGTGTGTATGGTGCTGTTTGTTTTACGGCGTGTAGTACTCTTGTTGGATTTGTGTGCGTTGACTTCTGAACCAACTTCTTAACAAAACTAACAATCAAACTTCCCATCCCACACCCTATAGTCCACCCAACCTGAAGCATCTGTCACCCGAACATTCAACAATCATAGCCGATTAGATCAGCCGGCAACTAAATGAACAATTTCTCTCCTAGAATGAAGTAGCCTAGGTGTTCTGCCGGGGGGAAACCATCAAAACGGCCGCCGAAGTGTGTCCCATCCATGGACAACCTGTAATGACACACCTTGTGTGAGTCTCTGTGTCTGTGGGAGCATGTCCCTCCACAGAGAGGTGCCATTGGTGCTCAGCCCACCTCGTCATCTTGTGGGTTTCTTGCTGGGAGTTGTGGAGGTGGTGAACCTCTTCCTGAACGACCTCGTGGATTTTCTCGCCTACTGTTTCTCAGTATTCTCCAATCTCCCTCAATATGCTGCTCTGCCCATCTCCAGGCCTCTTTTGAGTCGGTGAAGTGGACCGTTGTCCCGTTGTGATAGATCTTTACCTGAACCGGAAATAGTAGGCCGTATTTGACATTCAGGGCTTGCAGTTGCTTTTTGAGCTGATCAAAAGATTGTCTGGCTTTCTGCACCTCCCTGGAGTATTCGGGGAAGAAGGCTATCTTGGAGCTATTATAGGTCAGTGTTCCTTTGGCTCGTGCTCTATGGAGCAATGCTTCCCAATCTCTATAGTAAAGGAGATTTGCAATCACAGTTCTTGGAGGGGCCCCGAGGACTGGTCTCCCAATTGGCATGCGGTGTGCTCTCTCGATTGAGAAGAATTTAGAAAATGATTCCGTCTCGAACATACTGGTAAGCCACTGCTCCAGGAAGAGCTCCATGCACGGGCCCTCCATATTTTCCGGTAGCCTAAGGATCCTGATATTGTTGCGCCTTGACCGGCCCTAGCCCTCATCTACTCTTACTGTCATGGTTTTGAGTTCGGATTTGACTCCGGCCAATTGTTGTTGCAGCTCTCTTATGCCATCTTCTGCGCCGGAGATGCGCTGTTCCGCCTCCCCAGTGCGAGATGTCAGCTTCTGTAGATCATGGCAGAGGAGTGAAACGTCCATACAAATCCCATCCATTTTTTGTTCCATGGAGGCATGCGATTCTGCTATGGCATCCATGACATCTTTTAAGGATATTATGCCCACGGGGTCGGCAGTGGCAGCAGACTGCTCTGGCTCCTCATGGTGTTGTACTGATGACGTGGTATATTGGTCCATTTTGTTCTGCACTGAGTGTTTCTCGATTTTATCTTTGCCCATGATGGGTGCTGGAAGCATATGTCACTTATGTCAGTGAGTGATTCTTTTATTGGGCAAGTTGAGTATGGTATCGTGCTTCTCGAGGTGGTAACTCCAGGTTGTTGCTTATATTTGCACAGTGGGCCGAGTCGCTCTCTATTATGTCTCCCTACCTCTCAGGGTCATGCGTGTTCCTTTTCGGTGGGCAGCAGTGGGTCAACTGCGATGATTAGAGTTGCAGCAAGCAATCCCCCTCTCTTTGCTTCTGTTTCGCTTATGATACCCTGGAGGAGGCCATGACTGTCCACTGTGTTGTGCAAAGGGGCTACGGAGGGTATTCCGTTTTGGTTGTAGGGTCCCAGAGCCCTGACACCTCAAACTTGCATTTCACCTCCCAGAGCACTCAGTTTTTCTTTCTCCTCATCAGTGACTGGGGTCCCACTGGCTCCGTGTGTAGCAAACCATTTCAGCTGGTCTGATACGATTTTGAAAACCCGCAGATCAGTTGGGTTTGGGTTTTGGTTAATATCCAGTTCTGGGTACAGTGTTGTTCCCTTGTATGATGCCTCTACCGTCGTGGGGCTGGATTCTAATCCCTCGTATCGCGTTGCCTCCAAGCAGGTATGTGGTTATGGCTGTTGTCTACTCCTGCTCAGTTTGTTACTCATGGAGTTTTAGTGCAGCGCTGGCAATACTGAGTTTGCGTGCAGTGTGCTGGTGACTGGTGCCCCTGGGCAAGGGACTGAACACGCCTCTCCTGGAACCTGTCAGGTACGGGGGTTACAGTGGAGCTATCTATCAGTGGCCTTGTGTTGCGCCCTCTTCCCCTAGCTCTCCACTGCACTCACCGTTTCTATGCAGGTTGCTGCGTCGCCTCGCACCTCTGCACAGGTCTAAACTGGGGCGGCACATGGGCACCTCCTCCTTCCCGTGCTCTGGTTGCTGCCTTGGCCGTCTCCAGTTCCCCCACCTAAGGCCCTGCGGCTCCAGTTTGGCGCACTTGGGCGGGGTGCTGTCGGGCTGGGCTCAAGTATTTGCTTGTGTCCCCTTCCGTGTTGGGCTCCGGCTGTCTTCAGGGAACCTCCTGGTGGTCCCTTAAATGGTGGATCCACCTCCTTTCCGGAGTACAGGGTTGGTCCACACTTGTGGTGCCACTTTTCTCCCGCTGGGCGTGCTCCCCGCTGTGTCCAGTCTCCGTTTCGGGTTCCCAGCTCGGAGAAACCCCTCCACCACCTTGCTCACCCTGCGATCAGTGAGGGGACGCCTCTGCGCTGCTGCAGCAGGTCCAGGGGCAGGGCTCCTCTCCTGTCATCGCCGGTGGCTCAAGATGTCTGCAGGCTGACTTTTTGCTGCTGTGCGCCTCGGCTTACCTTGGGGATCCACTTGATGCCCCCCTTGTTCTCAGGTGTGCAACAGTCCATATCAGCAGTGCTGCGACTGTATTTGTAGCGTGTTTTTCTCGTTTTCTGTTCTTCAGAAGCGGGCGTTCAGACTCGGGCTTCCCGCCGTGGACATTTTGTGTTTCGGGAGTTTCTACGTGGTTTCCTCCCGGAAGCCAGGGATCAGCTCCGTGGGCATGTGCGGGTCCCGGACTTCGCACAAAGTTGCTACACGATTCCAACAGCCAGCAGCAGAGTTTATTTCGCTTCTGTCCACCGGACACCAGGCAATTATCAGGATATTGACGGCGGCCATGGGAGCAGAAGGGACTCACGTTGCATCGCTGTCCGGTTGGCCACGCCCCCCTGCAGGTATTTAATTGTTGGGGTGTGTCCATTCTCTAGATGGATAGAAGCAGGTCCATGTACACACCCAGACTCTACCTGTGTGGCCAAATTCCTGTTGAGGGAGGTGTTTCCCAGATGGGGAGTGTGTGAAGTTATGAGGTCAGATAACGGTGCTCATTTTGTTAATGCGCTATTTGAACAGATCACCTTTTTGCTTCGTATAAAGCACACGTTTTCATCATTCCTTAAAGGAATGGGTTATGCAAGAAGCTCAATGGCTTGTTAAAGGAAAGGGTAGCCAAGTTGAAGATTACTCTGAAGAAGGGATGGTTACACTGTCTTCCACTGGCACTGTATGCACTCAGAAACCAACCTGGTTCTGATCACCATCTCACGCCACAGGAAATCGAGACGGGCAGAAGGATGCAAATGCCATTAATACCTCGGACTAGAACTAGATGTGTTACTCAGCTAACAGGAGAAGTGTTAGGATTGGAAATGCAAAACTACTTGAATTGCATGACATCTTGTTTTTTTCTGTAATTTCAGGACAGCTGCAGCGATGGCAAGAAGGGTGTAGGGCAGTACAGATCACAGAAGGAGATGCTACAACAGATAAAGTTTCAGTATTACGTGTAACTCAATTATTCCCTGGGGACACGGTCTTGGTAAGAAATCACATAAGGAAAAAGTGAGACGAGCCAAAGTTCCACAGCCCACTCACCGTAGAGGACGTCACTCCCTCTGCAGTCAAGTTACAGGGGTGAAGAGCTTGGATCTTCCTATGCGACATCAAGCCATACATCGGAGGAATCCCTCTACCCGCACCCCACCGCGAAGAGACTACAGGCAATGGGGAGGAACCACAGCACGTATATACAAGATCCATGACGAGGAAGAAGGAGGCATGACCAGTCAAGCAAAGGGCAAGAAACATTTGAGCAAAGTTGTGGCTTAGTTCTGGACATTTTGTTTAAGCATAATAAGGGAAAAAAGACACAAAACACAAACCTGCTGTGCATCCTAGTTGCAGGGTGAAGGAAAAGAATTGCATTTATAAGCCACAACATAGCTTGTTGACTTTGAACTTTGGACTGAGGCACACTGAAGCCTTGATAAGAAAAGCTATGCCGAATTTCGATCGAGGACACATAAACTGGAAGAGAATACAGTATCCTGAGTCCTTCACCATGGAATCCTTGTTGGGACTCACTTATGGTGTCATGCAATAGTGACCTCACCAAAGACATTTTGATCTATTTTGAGTTAGTACTGAGGTCCTAACTGTCACTGGTGGGAAGGATCACAATCATAACAGAGTTTCGTCAAGACCCTGAAAATGAAAAGACAATAAAGAGGCTGCTCACAGTGATTGCAGAACAGTTTATTTTGCTTCCGGAGTACAGCGAGGACAAGACAAATGTCCCTATCACTAGAGAATAACAGACTAGCCAACGCTGTGTTTTTTCGCTTAATTAAAGACTTTCCTGAACTTGTGGGGAGACATGCCAATGTTGACGTCCTCACTTTCATCAGAGATCCAGCAAACACTACACATCTGAGTATGCTCCTGCATAGCATTGTGATTCAGGTCGAACTTTCCAGTCATCATCGAAATCACAGAAGAGTGTAGAAACTTTCCTTCGAGGGACAGATTGTGAAGGTTTTGCCAAGGACTTCACTTTTGTTTATGCTGACAAGAAAAACAACATGTTGTCTGGAGTGATGCAGATTAGAAGCAAAGACTGGGAATTGTCTATATGGAACATGCACATTAAGACTTAGTGAACTTATTGCCTCATTTGGAACTTTCGTTAGTGGAAAGAGAACTGTTTCCAGAGACAAGAGACAGTCTATCAGTCAGACCAAGAGGATGATCGGTCCAGCACTGACCTATAAGAAGAGACAGCAGAGTCCAGATATAGTGACACTGTTTAGCATGCATTAGAAAGATTAGTTTTGCTTCCTTAGGTGATCGAGATGGGAAGCCAGACAGCAGTGTACTTCTCCCCCTTGAGGAGAGACATTCATATTGTCCCAGGAACAAATGCGGCAAGATTACCTACAAGTGTATAATTTACACATGCATTGTGTTCATTATCATACTGTTGTCATTTACGATTAGAACTGTGTTTTTATAGGTGCACAAAGCGTTCAGATTCCTGTGCACCCACCTACTGATGTACACATGAAACCTACAAAGGTGCCCAGACCTTACATAGTCATTCCAGTTCCTAGAAAGAATGATAGAGTGGCTGAGCTTGAGATGGATGCGATAAACAATGACACGCGGCACAGCACAAATGAATTGAAACACCAGAGACAGGGTCGGCAAAGTAAACCAGACAAGGGATTGATGGAAGGTACACCTACTCAGATAATAGGCACATACACACCTGGTCTAATGTCAATGGCATCAGAATCAAACTCCAGAGAATGGAGAAAGTTTGGACAAACAACGATAAGAAGTTTTACGCCAAAAAAAGGTTGAGAGAAAAATTGAGAAAGCTGAACTTTTAAAGGGACAACAGGCTTTAGAGAATAAGCAAATAGAGACAACACCAGCAAGCACACCTGATGCAATGAGACATGATATCAGGACATTGCATGGAAGGAAGACACAGACAGAAATCTTGAGAGACATTTTCATGGCCAGTTGGTATTTTGAAAGGATGAAGCATGTTGCACTTACTCCTACTTGAATAATACAAGTGGAAATGCCCAGATCATTGATGGAGATGCATGAGAATTCTCAAGCAAGAAGAAGCTATACATACGTACTGCGTGACATGCTTGTGAAAGCTAATATCAAAAGAATAAGAGCCAGAAGAAGCACACAAGAAGACAATAACGAATTGAACGATTACCTGGACAGCACAGCACACTTGGGAAACAACATATGGTACCAACATATGATGGAAGTTGGAAGACGAACTTCAGATGAAGAATGCTTTGTTTGTGCACTCCTACCTTACAGCATGGGGAAGTCAAAAATCTTTGTAGCTGTTGAGATAGATGTCAAAACTGCACACTGTCTATCACATATAGCAATGTGCACGCCAGAGGCCAGTTTATGGGAAGTGATGCTTCACTCAAATGGGCAAATGAAGCAACTGATTCAGACAAAGATGATTATATCCAAGACATAAAGACGAGAAATAATGGCAAAACGAAGAACATTGTGATCAGATATGAGAAACCTGGAGTGAAAGGAGCAGAGATCAGAAGAGAAACAAACAAAAAACTGAAAGTCAAAGAAAATCAACAGAAGACGCTCAAAGATGGAAAGACAGAGGTCAAATGCAAATTTGGGGAATAAGTGCTTTCTCCAGAAGGATGGGAGAAAGGAGTGGTGATCTGCAGAGCATGGATGATCATTGGATACTACAAAGAAACAAATGAAAATGCACAAATGATTTGCAAACCATTATGGCCGAGGCTTGCAAGACTGCTGACATGGGTCGAAGATAAAGGAGGACCCTTGCAGATAGTGCCCTTGGCCAGTGCCAAACAGTGCTTCAGAAACAATGTCACAAGCAAAATGGGAGAGAATCAAAATTTTGGACGAATCTTCCAGGCTACAGGAATGATGCATGGATCTACAATGATCATGGATGATTATTGGGTGTGTGGATCCAAAGCATATATCAGATTGCCAAAGAATTGGGGAGGTATATGTACATTGGTGAATGTCCATGTTCCAGCGTTGGTGATTATTGACCGTTTCCCGAAAGCAGATGCTCACCTGAGAAAGAAGAGATCTGTGGAACTACTAAACCGAATGAAGAGAGAAAACTACTTCTCTGCCAAATCAATAGAAGACTTAGATGCAATCCTGTATGAACATTCGTTGTTCAGTTTGACCTCATCAGTGTCCATGACAATCCTGATGCCAAGAATTCAGGTTGGAGCAAATACTAAATGGCTGCATATAACAAGATGGGAGTTACTGAAGACCATCAACACAACCATAAAGGGATTTAATGCAATCAAGGAAGAGTTAGGAACGATTTGACTAATGATGGACCAGAACACATATGTCCTAGACATGATCACAGCCATGGATGGAGACGTTTGTGCGAAAATCAGAAAATCATGTTGCACATGTATACCGTCACACGATGACGAAAATAGAACCTTAACAGAAGCCATAGGTATGCTGACACAACTACAGAATCAGATGATAGATGAAGTTGACAAAGTTGATTATGACAGCTGGTTTGGAACACTGCTTTTCATGGGTTAAACAATGGATAGCAGATGCATTCAAGTTCCTAGGAGCCTTGTTGGTGATGATATTGCTTGTATTCTGTATAATCAAGCTACTAATTTCTCAGTGCCAGAAAACTGCAAAAACGCCATAGGGATGACAATTATGACTGATGTTGAGTCAGGATGGAAGCCCAAGGACCTGACTGATGAAGAAATAAGATATTTTCTGAAGGCCAGCAATTATGCACCAGAAGGAACAAACTTCCTGTATATTAGAAAACATAGAAACTATGTGGTAAGATGGATTTACTGCAATCTAAGTGGAGAATGTCAACTAATGACATGGAACAATGATGAGCACGTAAGAACAGCAGGATGCTTGAAGGGAGTCATAAAGATATGGACCCCATAGATGCATTTCTTCAGACCTAGGTGACTAGATCAAGAGGATGAAATTAAAGTGGACACAAAGAAGGAAGTGAGAGTGCTCGATGACACCCCCAGAGGGGGGAGTGAAGAGGAAGTGCCAAGTGTCGTCCACACTCCAGCCACTCCCTTCGTAGTACCCGGTTCTTTCACGCATAGTATGTGACGTATAATGAATAAATAAAACAGCAAAGAGCAGCTGTTGGGCTCTGCCCAGTAACTATTAGAGTAACAGCACCTATTAAAGTTCTGATATCTAACAAAACATGAACAGTAAGGTACCCATTGAGAAAACCATATCTACAGTCAAGACAGAATGATGGTTGTTAGAATGGAATACCCGAAGAAGACAAGAAGATAATAAAGGAAGACGAATGGTGACGTCATGAGAAATCGGACTGACACACATATAGAAGATATAATGACCTAAGAATACTGACAAAGAGACGAAATACCATACAAAAGCGACATCTTGAGCCAAAGGTGAAGAAGTTGATGTCAAGATGCAGAAACTCATGCCATATGCACGATGAAGATGTTCAGTTAGTTTAAAAATGTACAGATGCAAGAAGCGGCAAGAAGCAAAGAAATCGTGAAGCTTGCTTATGCTTAATGGTAAATAGATTGCGGCAGGTGCCAATATATATATATATATATATATATATATATATATATATATATATATATGAAATTGAAAGGTAAACACAGACCGCGAGGTCGAGTTCCTTTTGAAGTTGCACTCCCTTTTGGTAAACGAAATCCATCAATGTTCAGCAACAAATGCACGCCGAAAAATAAATCACTGCATTGCCAAAAGTTTGTTTTTTTAAAAAGTTATAAATTTTAATTCAAAAAGTAATATGCAGTAGAAAAACGGCTTCCCAGTAGCAGAGAGGCTACCTGACGTGTTTCGCCACACTCCTGTGGCTTGTTCACAGTAGCTCCACCCTGTTGTGGGAGCTATTTTAACCCATGGCATACCTCATGAACATAGAAAAGGTGACTAACAAAGATGACGTTTTTACATTCGGCCATCTTGTACAATGCAAAATGCAATTCGAAACCAAGTCTGCATATAGACAATGTTGCTCAAGGCCTGACAAATTATAGATTTTTAGATTTTTCCAGATAGTCCCTGTATAGATATACATTCCATATTAGTTTCAAAAATAATTCGGAAAAACTTGTTAAGGTGTAATACACCTAGTCAGATTCGAGCATTCAACATTAAATAAGCATCGTAGTGACGTTGTTAATAGGACATATGCAGGTATGGTCTGGTATTTCAAGCTCTTTTACAAAAAGCTACATAACAAAGAAATTTGTTATACAGAATAATGGTGTGGCATTATGTAGGTTCATATGCATAAAAGACAATTTATGATTAAAGTGCAAGTGCATAGCAGCTTTTTAGTATTAAAGTGCTAGTGCATAGTGCAATCTTTTAGCAGCATACTTCGATGACCAGACATTGTCTTGTAACCATCAATTAAAGTGCAAGTGCTTTACTTAAAATCAATGCTCCTACATAGCACAACATACTCTTAATTCATAAATGCTCGGAAGACCTTATATGCCTAGAATCTAATCTATTTAACAGTCATATATGAGCAGGTATTGTATATTACAAAAGAATGCACCTCTATTTGATATTTCATTATAAACTATGTTCATGGGCGACATGTGAAAAAAACATAAATAAATATAAGTTACAAAATCTACCCGCAAAAAACCTAAGGGGAAGAAAGGCATTTGAACGCAAAAAGGAGACATAGGGACATGGTCAGGAAACTGAAACATGAATACAATATTCAAAGGGAGGAAACCATTGAAGCGCTGACCGGGAGAAATACACAAAGTCCAGACAAATAGTTCATAGCCTGTTGAAGTTATGCTACTTGAACAATATTGTGAACTAGTAAAAAGGGAAAGGCTGATTAGCACATTTCAGGTTCCCAAGAAAGTGTACAGTTCTTCATCCACATTGTGACCCATCGGGGTTTTGCTCTCAAAGTCTATAATATATCTGGTCTCCTCTTGTCGTAACAGTTTCTCATTATCACCCCCTCTTGGACCGCAAGTGACTTTATAGACACCAAAAATACATCAAAAGCACTTTATGTACTTTATGTATAAGTGTAAATCCACTACGCACATGAGCAGAATTTAACAAAGGTTACTAAAGGTCTCAAGTGGAGAGTGTTACAGCAAACAAATCGAGAATCATAACGGAGCGAAACCAAGCTGAAGGTAACCATGGCAAGAAGCTAAGGTTGTATCTGGTTGGAAAAGGCCAACAGTGGATACAATTAATGAGAAAATAATAGAGTATCCAATTCAGAAAGAGCCAGAGATGGTAGAAGACTGCCAGAATTAAATCAAATACACGAAAATACATGAAGAAGAGGCCGAATTCACAGTGTCCTAGCCACATGACAAGGCAGGCAGGAAAGGATGAGACTTTCATACCTACGCATGGATCCCTGCCATACCCATATTCCTTAAAAAACTTTAGACCAAGAAGCAGACTCGAGGCCAAACTACAAAGCAGTAATTGACACATGACCACTGAGGTGATGATTGATTGTAACATAATTGGAGGGAAGCTGGGGTGCAGACGAACTCCCTGCACCTGGCTGGTCTTTTTGCATGCTGCTAGATGTAAGTGGAAATGTATGAATGGGGTTTATGCCAACCCAATCATGGTGGACCGTGTAATCTATGATCCTATAGAGAATAGAGCCAATGGGACATTGTACTTTTAGTGACATTCATAGTGGCCATTTTGAAGGAAGGGCTTAGTTGCCCAACCTGACATTGATTGTCCAATCCGCACTCCCCATTACCATATACAGATAGGGTACCTATGTTAAAGTTATCTTCCTATAACCAATCATGTTGCATGTTAGGTTTTTAAGATTGCCCGTCAGTGATGTTGAGTTTTTGCTATAAATACTGTGGTTTTTCTGAAATTAAGTTGGAGTTGGAAGAGAGAGAGAAGAATGCGTGATTGCTGATGATCGTTGTACTCCACGTTTTTTGTACTTGTCATTAAACTGACTCCCTTTGCCAAACTATTGAGTTGTCATTGTTATTTCATGCAATAGTACAAATCTGCATCCCCATTTATCTCGAGGGTACTGCTACTCATCTTAAAGGGCTTTTTGGAGATTCCCAGTCAGGGGGGCTGGCTCGAGACCATCCAGCTCAAGCACATTAACTGTTGAACCAAAAATGTGATTTCTGCTATCATTTGTATCTGTGAGAAAGTATATATTGGTAATACTATAAGGGTACTCCGCATTAGGGTTAGAGAACATCTGAACACTCACTGGAAACAGAACCACCAGCTTGATAACATAAGGAAGATCTGCTTCGTGGGACTGCAAACTGAAATGTGGCACCAGGTGGGACAACAGGGAGTGCAAGCTGAGAAAACAGGAATCCAGGTGATCTGCAGATTCAGATGCGTAATGCAAGGACTGAACATGGACCATGACTTTAATGTTTTCAAATATAATATGGTCATACATATGCTTTTAACTCCCTCCAACTGCTAATTCAGAACTGCCATCCAGAAGACTAACCAGCCTTTACCAGGCAGGCCCTCAGGCAAACACTCACGGCTAAGACCATGTTCTGGTAATCACTAGACCAGACGATGTTCCCCTTGGACAAGGCTTTCTTAATCAAAAAGGCATCTTTTCTATGCCACACAGGATTACCTAACCAACATCCAGCTGCCATTCCAACCTCCTAGCCAGAAGACTGACAAGTCTACAAAGGGCAGGCCCCCATGCTAGTCTCATGGCTCAGACCACTCCCTGCATATCACTAGACCAGATAAGGATCCCATCAGACATGTCTTTTACATAATGCAACAGGAAATCAACTCCCAGGTACCCCAACTGCATGCCGCACAAGGACCCACCCATTATTTGGGTTGCCCACAGACAATTTCTATGCACAACTCATTTTCGGTCACCAGACCACAAACTGGCCATTAGCCTTTCAAATCACTGGGTTACTTAACTACATATGTATGCCCCAGGCAAGCGCATGTGCTGTTATTATTGTACCCGTGGCTTGCCTGACCTTACCGCGTATGCATGCTCGTGATCCCCTACTTCAACAGATGCAGTACACATGCGCGCAAGTATAGTTACTTTTGCGCATGACTCATGACCAGTATATACCCCCTAAGGGTGGCTCACAATTAGTCGCCTCATACACTTTGCAATTCACAGCAACGCATCCACAGACAGACGGTAAGCCCTCTAGGTCTGCGCACAACCTTTCGCCCTTTGAGCCAGCACCAGGCACACTACGGGCATCCACTACTCCCAGGTTGTACTCGCTCATACAGAGCAATGGGAGAACTTTTCTCCAAAAGCTTCCGTCCGTGATCACAGCATGCATTATCACCTGTCACTGGTCAACACCACCCCCCACATCAAGCAATCCATCCCACCAACAACACAGGGCAGCCTCTGAACTGGCCACGTTCCCACGTTCTCCATTGGCAGTTGGCACCATAATCACATCACAGGACACTTCAACAGGCTAGGCTCTCACTGGCCCAATCACACAATGTTAAACCACGATAGGGATTCCTGATCTGCACTGGGATATGTATACTCAGCAGGGATCGATGACGCTGGGCAAACCGCCCCCAGGTAACACCTCACCACCAGACTGCACTCTTGCCCTAATTCTGAGCTCAGGAAGGCCCTGCAAAACACCTTCTTAGTGGCACTTCACGTTGACACTGCACCAGCACATGGAGGTCCACATAAATGGGCCATGAAGAGGGAGCAGCCCCAAACCGTTCTGAGCCACTTTCGCACTTTCTCCTCAGCCTACCCAGGAGCAGCCCACCATTACAGAGGGTGGATCTAAGCACACCTTGCCCAGGAATCACATGGGCAATTCAACCAATTTCATGGTAAGACAAGGACAGAATACCAGACTAAATGCTCACAATTGCATTGACACATGCAACATAAAACAACAAAGAGACTTCTTTCCCATGATCACTTCTGAAAACTGGTCTGGTTTTGCACCTTAAATCCTGAATGATTGTAATATATGAACGTTCTGCTGTTACATTATCTGGCAAACAATGTGTGATTGACATTCATGATTTGATATTGTTATGAAAAATGGGGCTTTGCCCCTCCTGGTGTGCACTTATGTCACAAAATCGTTCACTTGTCACAACCACCACTATAACACTTGCATGTACAAATGACAGCCTTGATAGGGACCCTAGAGGTCGAAACACGTGTCGGCTGACTCACTAAGACTTTACTACTTTAATGAAACCACTTGAGTTTCTAAATCAACTACTGTCTTGATATTAATCCTTTCAACTACATAGTGCAAGGTATCCTGGACTTTGCATTCTCATTCTACCAACCAGGAGGTGTGGGCTTCACCTCCACCCATCCTTGACCATGATTCTACCAACCCAACTCAGAGAAATTTAGAGTGAAGCTCAAGGTGTGTTTCAATCTAGGGCCCAACTTCTCCAAGTTATACAAATAGTTGTGATATTTTTTTGTTGCAGGTTTGTTGTGATGTCAAAACTAGCGTGTAAAAAGAACATGATGTCCAGTCTTTTACACAGATATTGCAGACTGTCATGCATTATATGCTTACGAGCAGGTGTACCTGTGTTTCGCACAGTAATTCCCACTGCAGTCCCAGAAAGCATGAATCCCGTAAATCGATTCAAGCTACTTTGAGTTGGGGAGTTGAGACTGCGCAGCAATATTACTGGTGTTCCGATCTACAGAAGAGGCAGCAGCAACCTCAACCTGAGTGCCATATATGTAGGGCTGAAGCGTGTGCGCTTGAAGTGCTGTACCCGTACGTGTACGGCTGAAGCATGTAAGCTTCATACTGTTGAGATGGCATGCATTCATCAACTTCGGTGGGAAATGAAGTTTCTGTAATTATCAAGAGAGATTTGCCACGGTGGGACAGACAATGTCATTGCAGACACTATTGAAGAGACATGCACCGTTTCCTGTCACCCGCATCACTACAAAAACACAGTTTTGTGTCACCCGGATGGCTTCAAAAGTGAGTGCCACTAATGCCAGGTAGAATGCTGATAGTGTGGAAAGGTGAGGAACAATGAATATTTTGTATGTTTTGCAATGTCTACACCATGGAACCTACACACGTGCCACATTTCAAGTTTTTAGCATTGTGGGAAGTATGCTAAACATTTCGAACAGACACACAAACACATATTCACATATTTCCCTTGCATATATAGAAAGAATACAGGCTAGCTGTGACGTCACTACTCATCTATAATAAGAAAATGACATTATAACTGCACCTGTAACAGGTGATTACAGATGTGTGCGACGTCACAATGCCTGCTTGTTGGGCCAGCTAGTATAAGGAATTTAGCTGTCAGTGAAGCACTTAATAAAAGCACGACTTGCATTGCAAATCCCTTCCTTCTAAAAAACCTTTCTCTGACACTTGCAGCAGTTAAATGATAAGGTATTTATAATGATATTATATTTGTTTTGTGGAGTGCTGGAGTTGGACACTTGAGAGCAAGAACCTATGGGCATGCTATCACCTATGTTATGCCTCAAGACGGGTTTTCACGCACCTTATTATTCTTCTTAACATTGCTTTCTGCAGCGCATTTCAAGCTGCATATAGGAATATGTTCATCTGAAGTTATTGATATCAATTAACAAGGTATAGATAATGTATTGTGGCCGTGCATTATAATGAAGACATTATCCCCACTGTAAGCAAAAGAGTATATTGCAAATCACCTCAGAATGCCATGATGTTATAAAGGAACTCAGTAGTCTGCCTTATTCCTCCGAACTCCTCAGTGACTTGCAACATCCGGATAAAGGACGGTGGGTCTGCTTTATCCCGTATATAAGGGCCTAATGCTGAGCAAACAGTGAGTTGGTGTAATTTTGTGCTAGAAGTGCACATCATTAATGGCCTCAAATAAGCAATCTGGAAGAAAATTCACTTCCATAAATGTTTCCTTTCATAGTGGTTGTTACAAAAGAGTGGTCGTCAACACGCAGATCCTCTCGCTCAAAGCCTGGCCTATTCAGTCAAATGCCAGTACCTCCTCCTCCTCCTCCTAAGGGCTCTTGCCTTCCTCTTTCATCAACAGGACATCTATGTCTTTTCTTTCATTTCTGAAGGCTCCAAACATTTTTCATAGCATTCACGTGCTGCTGTGAATGGAACCTGCTAGCACAGTACTCTAACAATTTCAAGGAAACCAGCTGTGAATGTTCAGCAGGTACATGTGGGGCTTGGATCAAGTATGCATCAGCGGTTAGGGCTCTCTGCTGGCATAAACAGCTCAGAAGTTGTGTTGTGGGCATGAACGCATTGGAAGTGAACGAGTGACTCAGGGCATTCATTGGAAAAATGGCTATTAACGTTGTTGTTAAACCCAAACGGCGAAGGGAATGCTTTTTGGGTTAGTGCATGGTGACAAATATACCCGAGATGTGAAGAACACATCTTAGGGGAGTCATTGAAGGGTATACTTACATCAATGGTGCATATCTGTACACATGTATTTGAGAATCGACATTTAGGTGTGCTTTCCTGTTCTCTTGTTCTTGGGCAACCAACATGAACAAATTGCCTAATAGTGGTAAAACAGGAATGTGTGCTAGTTAGTTCAATGTGAGGATCACTGGCCAGTGAGGGACTGCAGGGGTCATCAGCCCCCAAATCTAAGATGGGTAAATGGGCAGAGGAGCATTGGTAGCACTGAGGGCATAGGAACAGACCAACCTTCCGATGTGAGCTTCCAGGGCATTTCTGCAGATATTAAAGAGTGGTGCAGGGAGTCTTCTACTCTCAGAAACACATGCCTCGTTTCTGTTCCGCAATTCAGCAGTGTGCTGTAGAGATGCCTGGCTAAATTAGCCCTGAAGGCTGGGCAGTCCCTAACCCATTCTTTGAGATTTGTGGTGGCAGCCACAGGATTACCAAAGGAATCCATCATGAAGTTGGGGTGTGATAATCACACTATTGCACCTGGTAAGAAATTGGTGTGGACACAGTCCTGTGCAGTTAGACAGGTGGAGCTACTGTCATGCTTCAGGAGACTACAGAGAATACTTAGCACTCTAATTTTTCTCCGCTTGGTTCTTTTATGCAAGATCTGGAGTAAATAAGAACTAGGGTGTGGTGATCTACCTCCAGTAAGACAAGAGAATCTCCCAGTCGTGGATAGCCAGGATGATGAATGAACAGATGAAGCCTGGTGGAAAATAAAATGTGGGCGTGTATGTGAAGCACACACTGTATCAGGGATCCATCTGTTGGGTTGGCAGCTAGCCGTGTCAGTTGCTATGTCAATAGCATATAGCTCACCCAGTTACACTTTCCGGGTTAGAGGTGTCATGCAGGGCACTTTGTACAAGTCCTATAGACTTAGGGCAGAATTGAAGCTCCTTCCAGACCCTACTTTTAGGGCATGAAGCAGTGTGCAAGTGCAGCTAGGCGGAGGACGGGGGAAGCCCCTCGCACACTACTGCAGACAATGTCCATCATCTTGGTGGCAGCTACAATGAGGTGATCTACAATCATTTCTTTTCAAGCTCAGATGGCCATCACTACTGATAAATTAGGTTTCATGTGTCTATCTTTATTTTAAAATCAAAGTAGCGGAAAGTGGTTCGACTGAAAACGTTTTATCGAAGTAGATTTGTTTTTTACTGCTTGATTTTGCTTCAAATATATGCAGGGGGAGACCCCCTACAACTCCCCCTTAGCTACATTGATTATTTGCCTAAACCCACCACCCCTTCAAATATATTTGCGGCAAAATCTGATGAAAAATTGGACAAAATCTACTTGAATGGAATCTGCTGCAGCCACAGCTCCCTTTACCATGGATAGGTAGGTAGTGGGTATGAGTAGCCCTTTGCTATCTCCCACCAGTTTGTGTTGAAGTGGTGCATGAGAGTCTGTATGAATCCATTTCAGCCATGTCAGGCACAGTCCCCACCCTGTTTCCTAGCGGTCCAGGGCAATATGCACTTCTGATGCAGTCATGCCTTCAACTATACATCTCTATATCATACACTCTCATGTAAAAGTAATTGAGTCAATGACGTTTATAGATAAATGCTAAATGGGGTTAATGTTGCACACATATGTTCCCTCTCAGCTGTGTGAATGTGTGCTTGCCCAGCTTCTCTCTGGATGCCACTCAGAAAGTTTTAGCAGCACACACAGGCAATTTCCAGCTTCTCAAAAACTAAAATGGCACAAGCCAAAGCAGGTTTGTGCTGGTTGTAATAAGAATAACGTTCAAGCACCAGAATTTCTATAGCAAATGTTGCTCTAGCAAAAGCATCACCCACACTATGTAACCCAACTGTCAGCTCACATATCAGATACTGATTGTAATCAAGCAGGCTACTTGGATGTGTCACCTAATACCATGACTCCTCTTCTTTGCACATATGTGACACATGTGCTTTGAAATGCTAGCCCTGCAACTAAACTTATTATAAAACTCAACAATGAATTTCCCCTCTCAAGATTTTGTGTAGAAAAATATCATGCTCAGCCACTTCTACTTTAGCATTGTTAATGTTATCCTAAAAGTGGAGAGTAACATTGCAATATCATCTGCACGGAATTATGGGTATGGAATATGTCTTGCACTACTCATACCTAGCATTAGGGCAACACATATTCAAACAGCTGCACCATTTTTCGCAACACCTGCTTGCTTTCCAGGTTTTTAGAGTTCCATTGGGCATAGACCTTAACAAATGGTAGTTCTCTGTTTTACAAAATGGCTTCCCTGAGCCCTTGTATAATCCTACCCCACAATATTAGAGCAAGAGATGTTGCAAGCAATCTGGTTTGCACTGCAACATAATTATCTGTATGCATGTTAATGACATTTTAATTTTTGCTTGCAAAGTATTTTGGCAAGCAAATATCCCAGCAAGTAATTTACTGATACAATCCCTCACTTTTACAGAGCTCTGCCAACTAGTATTGGAGGCCAGCACAGGATCTGGGACCGTTTGCGCAGTACGGTACAGTGATGGAAAGGTGTTATCTATTTGCATTAACCAATAGTAAATCAAACTAAGAGTCTAGGAAACTGGACCTTCGGTTTCTTTCTATGCTCAGCTGCTGAGGGGTTTTGAATATAATCATGTGTCCTGTGTTTAGTGCCTCTAGCATCCTCATGCATCTTGTTTAACTGATAACAGTGAATTTCAGAAGTGGGTACTCTAGTTACAGGAGAAGGCACTCCATTTGTTGTACCTCCCAGCATTGCTGCTTTTTGACTTACGAGGCAAATCTATGGCACTTTCTACAAAGAGGCTCCAAAAGAAAACTCATTTAGACTCTTACTGAATTTAATCTGGGCTGGGATACGGAAGGGTGGGGAAAACAACTAAAGGTTGTATTATGTGCCCAGACATTGTATTTCCTCTGTTAGGGTTACAAGCAGGGATCTGATCAGATATAACTCCCTACTTGTAATCAAATGATCTTTTAGGGAGTAAAACAGTAATTAGCTTTGCCAAAAGGGATATGTTATACTTCTTAAAATATGTTTTTCCCCCCTTAAAATTCCTCTCGAGATCAGGCAGTAATATTATTAGAACTCCTTCCTATGCCAATGCTCTGCTGGTCACTGTTTCATACATATCTGGAAAGCGTTGGGTAGAAAGCAGGGCTTAGGCTCTGATTTGGTAATTGTTTCCTATTTTTTGTTTAACTTATTTGTTGTCCCTATGATTTCCTTGGGCACTTTTTCCTGTTTTTAGTCAGTGTTGTCACTGTTCCGTTCACAGAAAAAGTAATGTTGATGGTAAGAAGTGGCCTAGGAAATATGATTATCATACTATGTATGTGGTGTCCTTTTTCTGATGCAATTATACACTTGACACACATTATGATAGGCATGTGCTCCTGGCCCGTGAATTACATCATTAATCTGGCACAAGAACCCTTATTGACATGTTTTCTGACACACTCTTTTTTAGCTGGCATTGTTTGTTTCATCTGGCAAATGTGTCCTGTATGATTTTTTTGCCAGCCACATCATTTATGACAATCAATATTTGTTGTTTGTAACACAGGAGGGTTTGCTTTTCCAATGGCATAAACATGTTCTGCATTGTCAACAAATTAATAGCAACAACCACAACGAGGGTTTGGAGAGGGATATTGCTCTCCAAGCTCTTTTATGAGAGCATAGCTCAATAACTGCGCATGCTTACAAAATGGCTTACCTCGTTAGCCAGTTGTGCACATGGAAAATAATGTGCGCATAAAAGCCAACCACTTCTTCACTTAGAGAAAAATAATGAAATGGACCCTTGTTGCACACACAAGGAAAATCATTGTAATATGGATGGAATACATCCAAGTCAATGGGCTACAGTGAAAGGGAACATGCACGTCTCGAAACAGCACACCCATTGGTAAATATGAAGACAACGAGAGCAAACCTTTCACCTCAGCTGACTTCAAGACTTTCAGTGCATGATTGCCAAGTGGAAAACACCCACCGCAGGCGGCTTGCCAGGCAAGTAAACGGATGATATCTTGCACAATCTCAAAACACTAACATGGTGTGCTTGCAAGTGGAGAGTTGAGGTAGTAACCTCAAATGGACATCTTTCATGTGTGTTTTGAATACTTCAGGATTTGCGTTTCCCAAAACAATAATTATGACTTCATGGTTGACAGAGGTGAGGTGGTATGAGTGGGTCTGTCATGTGCAGCTTCCTCTGATCTGTGAGTTGGGATCAGCAACTATGGCAGCAAGGATGTCCATCCAATGTTAATGAACACCAGTTTGGAAGTCACATTCCCTGGGAAATGTACACCCTAAGTTCTTTATAGTAAATGGGGGAACACGTGTGTGTGTGTGTTGTGTGTGTGTGTGGTGATGACTGCTGAGTAGTATTGTGGCATATGTGACTTGGCTCAAATGCATTAGTTTACATTCACATTTCAGGTGGACGTTTTTTTCCAACCCTTTATCAGCACATCATAATCTTGCTAGTGTATTATAAACATACCCAACGTTCCAAACTCAAGGGTGCCAGACTATACTGCACTGATGACCCGAAATAAGGGTGAGACATGCATGCAGTTGGCTGCATCCTTGCAATCCGTCTGTCTTTAGATGAAAGATGCTATGTATGTGTATTTTTGTATTTCTGTTTATTTGAAGAACATGGATGTCAATTTCAATCAGAAATGACAAACAATAACACATTTTCAGATGGCAGAGGCATTCCCACAAAATGTGTCTGTACCCTAGCTCTGCTCTATAACTGCCCCGTAGGCAGTTATCTCCTCTCCCCTGCTGAATTCTTGACCAAAATTGCCCTGGTTACCTGGCCACCTTTTCTGATCTCTAGCCCAGGCACTGTCAATTGCCCACCTGCACTGCCTCCGTGGCAACCCTTGCACCTGGGGACCGTTTTTCTGTATCCCTACAGTCCCCCTATCAGCACTTTTGTATGCACTTCCTTGCACTTGCCACTAGCTGGCCGTTTTATTTATCTTATTTATTCTACATTCCCATGTACTGCACTTTCCCCTCTCCCTTCCTCCTGCACACTTTTCCTTTCCCCCTTCCCATGCACTTGCGCGATCTGAATGACACCTGGCCTAGTAGGATCGGTGTCTGTCCTCCCTTTGTTCCCCCCCTGTCATCGTCGCGCCTTGAAAGACTTGTGTATAGGCGCGTTATAAATGGCATATCATATCATATCATAGATAAGAGAACATCTATTGTATTTTCCAATTTTGAACTTTTGTAATCTTTACATTTCTTTGTTTAACTTTGTTTAGGGAGAGAAGGAGAAAACGAAAACAACATGAATAACCCCCACTACCGAAACAAAACAACAATGATTACTCCATGCCACACCGATTACTCCATGCCACACCACAACATCACATCTTTGATTGTTCAATTGCTCTCTGAGTGATGCTGCTCAAAATGATGCTGTGCAACGGCCATTACTGCCTCATGCATCCTTTCTCGCCTGCAGAAAACATGCCTGCATACTGGGTACAATGCCCCAGACTGCCAGGCAATGTTATTCATAACACTACCCTCCGGGTCATTCTCCCTGTCTCCCACAAACCATGAAATGGCACCTGGGTCTGGCATGGCCCTTTTGGATGTCATTTTCCAAATGATATGCCAGCCACCGGCCCCTCCAAAGTAATAGTTGTGGATTCATATCAGAGTAGAGGTAGAGAGGTGGAAAGAGAACCACATGTATGTTGATGGAGGTAGGGGTGGCCTGGGAAAGTACTTTGTTCCAGACCATGTTCGCCTTATTGGGGATGTTGCAAGACATGCTCGGAAATAAATATGTTGCATGAACTGGCGAGTGAAAGGGGGTAATAGGAGAGGGGCCTGGAGGATTTACACAACGAAGGGGACCTAAAAAGGAAGGAGGGGGACATGGAGAGTGCAGTGGGGATGAGGAAGACTTTTAAATTGTCCAGGTGGCTGGTAGGATCAGGACCGTTACTAGACAGGGGTATATTGGGAAGGGATGAGTGAGGGGGATATGGGCTTTAGTGTGAGTACCGGGCAACTGGCTGTGGGCAGGGAGATATGGGCCATAGCCTTGGGTTGTGATCATTTAGCCTTTTTTTTGTGGACACGCCGAAAAACATGGCTAGTAGCCATGGCCATGACTGGTGGGATCCTGTTATTTATTAGGCAAAGGGATATCGGCCATGGCCATGTTTACTGTTTCTTTTTGGGATGAGTTAGGCTACAGGAAAGTGAGGCAGGGCTATTTTGGATTTGAACACATTTTGTTTTTATCTGGGAAACCTCTATTTTAAATGTCTTACTTTGTTAGCCATTACGTTTTTTGGGGAGCATTGTTTTTGCTTGTTTTTGAATCCTTTCCTTTTATCTTTTGACTCGAATTTGAGACACGTTTTACCAAAGTTGTGGAAACTTTTTTTTTTCTTACTTTTGAAATCAGTTTATTAGGGAAGGCAGTTTTTTCTTTTGTCATAGAAATCTATGACATTTTAGTTCAGAATCCTTTGTGGTTTTCTTTATAGAGAAAAAAAAACTTGGATTGTAATGTTGTTTAGGGAAGTCTGTTTATTCGGTAATTATGGCAGGGTTGGAGGAGAAATGAGATGTGGTGCACTCTGTGTAGGAGGATTGTAGCAATCTGGATTCACAGGGGAAGGTGCATTGCTCATGCGCCTGCTTGGAATCGAAATAGAGGGAGGCACAGTTGATCAACATTCTTGGGCTGAGACACACAAACCATCTGATTCCCCCAGCAGATGATGATTCTCCATACATTTTTGGTGGGATTAGTGGTGATGGTGAGGATGGTAGTGTGGGTGATTCCGGGAATGATGGCGACACAGAGGCAGGGGAGGTGGCTCAGGTGGATGCACATTCAGTACTGCAGGGATCAGAAGAAGAGCAATTGTTGCATGGAACCGGAGGAGGCCCAGGAGTTTTGCTACCATTTCACTTTGTAGCACAGCCTTCCTGAACCATTTGTGGTGCTGACACAGAGATCTGTGGAACAAGTTCCATCCGCTCCAACGCAGACCAGCAATGACGATGAGACCGCAGCAGGGACCTCACGGGAGGGAAAAGGGGAACAGAGACACTGTCTTCCGGAAGGGAAGATGTGTCCGTGAAGTGATTGAGTCCTGCTCATGCAGTGATGGATTGGTATCTGCACACAGAATGGCCAGACCAATCCCAGGGAGGGTTTCATGGTGTATGCGACACAGGGTCAGTGTCCCAGAGGGCAGGGCCATGAATAGAATTGCCTGGCATATTGGGATATTCATGTAGTGCCCTCACCATGCGAGACAGGAGAACCATACAAATGTAATCTGTGCCTACACTCCTGCAAAACATGAGACATGTAAACATTTAGTGTGTATCCTCAGCCCTGTGAACGAGCAAAACATAAAAATTGACTGTGTGCCCCCACACCCTTGTGAGACATGAGAGGGGTACAAATTCAGCATGTGCTCCAACCCTTGTGAGACTAAAGAGATGTAGAAATTGAGTGTCTGCCCTCAGGAGATATATATATATATATATCAACATTTAGTCCTTGCCCTCACACATGTGAGAGAGGAGAGACATACAGATTTGAATATGTGTCCTCGTCCCTGTGCGGCAGGAGACACTTAAAAGAGTGTGTGACCCTGCCTAGGTGAGAAGGGAGGGCCCGGAAAAACACACTTTTTGCCATCAGCCATGCACAAGAGAGATGAAAGATTTAGTCTGTGCCCTCGCCACTGCAAGAGAGGAGAGATGAACAAATTGTGTGAGAATGACTATGTTCAATCATTGGAGCACCTAGTGTACATTGGTTAAGCACAGCTCTGTTATGCTCTGGTAGTAGGCAAAACACTGTGCAGTACACTTAGTAAATCCACTCCGAGTGTGGGCATAATTAGAATTGTTGTTCTTTCTCTCTTATGTCACCAATACAATACCATATAATCTCCAAAGACTGATTGTCTAGTAGCCATAGACACCACAATATCTACCACCACCTTCCACTTTCCAGGATTCCCTCTCCACTGGGACACAATACATCCTCTGACTGAACTATGATCTGCTTCAGACTTTGAGGATCCTGTTGCTGTGCTTGCAAAAGCAATGGAATTGTATCATAGTCGACTTGGATATGGGGTCCATTCATTTTGATGAACAGCAGTTGATCTATATGAGCTACAGAGAGGTGTAGCCCATGGTCAGAAAGGAAGTGCAAGCAGCACTAAAAACATGTTCTGTCTGTACGTTAGCTGGGGGTGCAGCTTAGGATATCAATTGCTGTATGGACAAGTGCTGCTGGCCACCAAGAGTGCTTGGATAACCAATACTGCAGTGGGTCATTGTACTCACCAAGCTAGCATGTGCCACGGAAATACACATCTACCATATGTGGGCCCACCACCAGTTTTTCTTTTAGATCCACGCACATCAAAGAATGCTGAATCTAGGAGCAAGTCCCACAGGGGTATATGCATGAGTATTGCACACACTCTTCATGGGGGTCCCCTGCAAGTGGCACAGTTGCAGTGGAGAGGGAATTACCAGATGACAACAGACTTCTTACAGGGGTTTGGGGGTGCTCAGTCGTTGCTGTTTCCTGGTCTTCAAGCCCCTGATCTACACGCAAGTGATCTTACAAACATTGATTGAGTGCATTTTTCACAATCCAACTATGCCCACATTCTAGAATGCAGCCACATTAATCTCAAAACAGGGATCAATGAATGGCAGCAGAAGGAACTCCATATTTTATTTGATGTGTTTGTACCAGGATCATTCTGAAAGATTGCCAGCAGTTCTCTCACAAGCTGGGCAATATCACCCCTGTTATCACGTTCCGTTGCTCTTTTGGACAGGCGGGTTAGAGAAACTGGATCAATGGAAGCACCACTCTCGATGACACAGAGTACTTGCTGACATGCTGTGTGGCTTCCTCAAAGGACTGCCACTGAGTTGGGGCAACAAAAAAAAACGGTGCCGTTCCCGGCTGTAACTGTAGTGACTTAAATCATTCTTTTGCTCACACAGCTGGTGAAGTATATAAAATGTTGAATTCCAGGGGGTTGGCACAGACATTTTTACCTGGTGGTATAAGAGAATGTCTTGAGCCTGCAAAACACTCAAAGCATGTCTGCTGCTTTATGATAATCTGAAATGAAAGCAGAGCTTGTGTGCGAAAGCAATCATATCATGAACAGGGGAGCAATCACTGACAAAATGTGTCCCCACAAGGTGGAAAACATGTTGAAAGCATGACATGTGCATTGTCTTCCACATACTTAATGCAGCAATAACATTGGAACCATTGCCTACTGCCACCATGCTAGTTGCCAAGCAGTTTGCCATTCCCCACCTCTTGATGCACCTTACCCGAGATGTCTGCCCCTGTGTGTCTCCTACCATGACAGTTGTGCATACACAAAGTGCCCCGTGGTTGACAGCATGCATCTGCTCTCTTGATTTCCCTTTCTCACCACTAAAAGGGAATGTGACCCAATACACAGTTATAGATATATAATCAGTGATTTGCCTGTGTGTCTTCATATCCATAATTAAGTTGTCCATCCAACCCTCTGAGCTGTCCAAATCCTTTCACAGCAGACGAACTTCAGCATCATACAATGCAGGTACAGCATTGTGTCTAAGTTATGTCCCTCAGGGAATTTGCCAGTGAGCATCAGCACTTGCCATTCGCTCTCCAAAACATCTGTTTTAAAAAAAGGCACATGGCAGAAGGTTTACTGCCAGCTTTATCACCAATTTAGCATTGAACAACTGTATACGATATAGATGGTTAGGATGATATTTCTGACTGTTCTCAAATAATGCTGAGCTAGCACTTACACATTAATCCCCTACCGCTACTTTGCTTTCTAAAGCTGCTGATGGCACTGGTAGACATACTTCTGGTAGACATACATACTACTTTGCTGAGTGATTGAAAAAACCTACCAGCTCTGGGTTTTGTGTGCAGGGCAGTGCCAGTATGTTGTAGAAAGTTTGTTGGCTCCTGAGGGTATGCTGTGTAATATTGTGTGCCCCACTCTGGTGCATGACGTCTCTTCATATGGACCAGCAATGATAACATGCCCAGATTGGTCCCCGCCTTCCAATGGCACATGCATTTTCTGTACAGAGTACCGGTAAAAAATGCTGCTCTTCACCCTATACACATAAATTCAGCCCCATAGATATGAGATGAGAATTTGCAGCAGGTGTTATTGGCTGTTGAGCAGAGAGAGAAGAAGAGGGAGCACGACATTCCACAAAGCGCAAAAGTGCAAGAAGTGGTACTGGTTGCTGTGATGCCCAGGTAGCTGCTGTCGCCAATTGACATGGCAAAGTATAATCACTGTGCCTTGGTCCATAGACTAAAGAAAAATCATTAGGTTAAGCCGTATGATTGTAGGATGTAGTATTTCTGGTATATTTTATAACATTTGTTAAAGGGGACTGCGTGATCTGGCTTCCCATTTCTCCCCCCGTTTTAATGAAACATTTGTTGTTAGATTTAATTTTTAATTGAATGCATTGTGCATTCTTTGTCATCCTTGATAGACTCCCTTTCTAGTTAATGTTAAGGTGTCCTTTGGTGATCAAATTTGTCCACATGATGTCTTCAGGGGACCAACCTACAGGATGAGTGATCTTAGCAGAGCTGGAAATTCACTCTAAAGAAGGATGTCCAAGACTCTTCTGAAATGTTAGAAGTTTGTGTGTGTTTTGGGTTAAGTGGGTCACCTCGTAATATCGCCCAAGTAGAGCGTCTATCGTTCCTGCAAAGATTGGTTATCATAGCCTGATTCGTCTTGAGATGTAAATAGGCTTTGCAATTTTTGCATTCATTCCGATATTGCATATTTGCTTCTTTAGAGCTTGAATTTCCAACTCTTCCAAGGTTAGCGTCTTAAGCTGTCTTGGCAACTTATTTTTATGCTTTTTCTCCAGCAATAGATCATAACTAAACGCGTGAGAATGTTTTTGATTTCTATTGGAGTGATCCTTGGCTCTAATAAATGATAAAATTGCATTTTTAATTATACCAGTTATGCATTGTGTATTTAGCTGGAAATCCATGGTTGTTGGAGTGCTACAAAAATACCTGCCTTTCTCCTTAGTAACAAGCAAGTTAATTTTATCACACACATAGGGATTCCACCTAAGAGAACCCCCCGCACGATCTGGAATCAGCAGAGTCTGAAAGGGATCTTTCCCCATACACAGTATTTCATAGTCAAAGAGTGCTGTTAATATACTATGATCAATGCTTGCTGAAGTGGTGAGCTCAATACCTTTGGACACTGCTGGTAGGTCGCCTGTTACTGCTCAGTAGTCGATGTAAGATGCCGTGTATGTTTAGAATGTACTCAACAGTGGTGACGGCTCATGTTATCTCTGTTGAGGTGCTAAAAGAACCACTGTTAAGTCAGCAGAAGTAATATGCACATTCATAATTTGAATGAATTTGTAACGATGCCATGATATGGCAACGGATCACCCTGGGCATGTTGATTCACACTATGCACACTATGTAGTGATTGTATTACAGTGCATATGGTAGGAAACAACGTGTAAATTATGCATACTCCCATGAATACTGTATGTCTGGTAGTTAGTCTCTTGTAAAGGTTGGGAAGTGCTTAAAGTGAGGATCAATTTTAGAGGAAGTTCTCCAATTCACCACAAAGTAACTTGGAAAGGGGCACTTCTCACCCATGTTTGGTATTATGCAGTGGAGAGGAATAAACAGAAGTACAGGGTGAGGGGTAGAATGACTAAAGCAGCATGTGGCCAAGGGGCTGAATGACCTAAGTTTGGATACAGGAGGATGGGTGAAGGGAGGTAGCAGGGTATATGTAAATGCAGCTTCTTAGGCGTGTAAATAGAAGTAGGGGATTGAGGGTGTCTCCCTCAGACCCTCATAGCTAGTGGCTGAAGGCAGGTGAAGGGGGTGGGGAATGCATGGGTCTCCCTCACATAGTGCACTACTCTGAAGGGGGCTAAGAGGGTCATGGAACCAACTGCATCAGGATACACGTGTGTCAGCAACTCTGCAGCATCAAATAACAATGAAATGGACTCAATTCAAATAATTATTATTATTTATTATTAACAAAAAGTGCACAAAAGCAAAACAACTTGGATTTGGTTATCCAGAAGGTTTCCATCCTAGCCGAGAGTGTACAGCCCGTTGGTTGCATACCTCAGGGTTACTGGACTTGAGCACATGGATCAAGTCCATATCCAAATGGATATTCCGCCTTTGTAAAAGGTACAGTGTGCTAAAACAACAGGCTGCAGACTCTGAGTGGGTACAGAACAGGTTATCATGCCATGTTCTTTCGTGCCGAGGGGCGCCCTAACCTCTTTTTGTACATCATATAATCACTGTGTACAAAAAACTCTTTAGTATAAAAGGAACTCAACTGAACATAGTGAAATACGGTTTGACTCAACTTTATATGGGTAGAACAGGTAGAGTGACCCAAAACAACTGGGCAAAAATAAAAACGAAATACGTTCTGAGTTGTCTGCACCAGGTAAAACAACAATGGCTTGCTTCAGAACCAAATGTTCTTAGTTCCGAGGTAAGCATTCTGACCTTTGCACTGTCAATGAAATGGGACTGTCACAAAGCAGAAGGCTCACGTGCCTGAGAACAGTGTACCCATTACACGTGGACAGGTCATAGAAGTACATGTACTTTGACTCCTCCTGAATGACAGAAACCTTTTGGATAAGTGCTAACATCTCACACGTCCTTACTGGTTGTGTGTTTGAGTTACGTTGGGGCCAAAACAGCGATGAAAAGTGTTGATGGCATAGCCATTCCAGGTCAAAACAACAGAGTGACATTTACTATGTTGCAGTCAAATCCAGTGATGCAAAGAAATTAATAGTGAGGACTTCAGTCATTTCATCCTTCTGAAGTTAATTAAATTAGTCAAATTGAATTAGGGAATTGTGCAATTGCATGCCACACCAGCAGGGTCAGTCACATGTCAGGTATACCTGGGTCTTCTTTTCATCATTCAGTGGTCGACATATTGCGTATTATTGTGGTTTATAATATTACTTTATTGGGAATTCATAACAGACATGGTCCACTGAAAAGACTATAGGTCTTGGGAAGAGACAGTCATGCAATAGTTTCACTCTACCTACTCTGCGTCCATGAGGACTACTGAGGTAATTTACTTAACAATAGGAAGAGCCTATAGATTCAGGTCAATGACCTATGAAATATCAACAGAGCTGAGGTTCAGTCAGTCACATCTCAATCTTTCATGATGTAGACTCTCATTTTGCCTAATACCATTCAGTCCGGTAGGATTGCAATATGAGATCTATGCCCGGCAGAAAAACTTAATATTTATCTGCATTTAAAGGCATAGGGCCTCATTACACGGAATGTGGTAAGGGTTTACCGGTAGCAGTAAGGGCACCGGTACCGGTAAACCCTTACCGCCTTACTACAAGGTCCCTTTGCGGGACCCGACCTTAACGGCTGGTGTAGACCAGCCGTTAAAGTTGAGACCCGCAAAGGGACCTTGGTGCTAATTACAGTACCGCAATTTGCGGTACCGTAATTAGCCCCTTCCCCATTCCCATTGAGCCCTATGGGGCAAAAATGGGAATGGGGAAGGGCCATGGAGAAAGGAGGAATTACCGCCCCGCCAACCTTGGAATAAGGTGGTAATTCCCCTTTTCTCCATGGTGGTACCAGTATGGTACCGGCGGCAACCATGGTGCTAATAGCTCCATGGTTTACCGCATTCCGTGTAATGAGGCCCATAGTCTCAAAAATGCTGTTGACGCAAGTGATGACATGTGCTAGTTCATCTCATCACTTGCATCCAAACAAGATGTGCCCCATTCACAACGTTCCTTTGAATGAGTGAATCATAGATGAGCACATTCATATTCCCTTTTTTTCTTTGCACAAATAAGGCATTGTTTTGCACATTTTTATGCAAATCCTGAATTCAGCAACGGGAATAACATTCAAATATAAAGAAAATGAACACATCCCCCCGTGACACTTTGGAACAAGCAAAGGTACTATCCCTTATGCAGGTTGAGAATTGTTTTTTCTTCGTATGTTTCACATTTCACAATGATAGGCCCTTCAAGGCCCTGTCATGATGAAATGTACTCCCAGCAACCACATTAGTGCAGTGAGGACTATAAATGCATCCGCCGGTAATGTATGCAAGGGGTATGGCCAGTACATCATTTGTGCTGTGGCACAACCAGTGCTCCAGATAACAATCTGGAGTGGGAGTATTTTAGTCTTTACATTTTTAAAGTTGGCAATAAAATGACTTTTTAGCGAGTAAAAACAAGTAAGTCAAAATCCTAATGGGAGTATTGTGTAGGCAAGTAAAAATATGTGTTAACTGTAAAACAGAAATGTTTTTGTAATAGATATATTTCCTTGCACCTAGCTTTTCATGCACCTTAAACGATACATATTTACCTTTTCAGATCTGGCAGTAATAATAGTAGTTCATTCCCATTGCACTATGTGTACTACTGGTCCAAACATATTCAAAGAGCTGTGTGGGTGAAAGCAGGAGAGAGGCTCAGTGTGTTTCCTATTTTTTGTTGGAAGTATTTTTACTTCCTATTTTTCTTTTTTTGGCAATATTTTCCCATTTTTAGGGAGTAAAAGTGGCTGTTGTACCCCTTATCTGTAAGTGCTGAGAACAACCCCCTGAAAATCTGCAGGCCACCTTTGTGAATGAGGAAACGTGTTAATTTATCAAAGTAAATCAAATTAAAATGCATCCTCTGTCTCTTTTAGTCTCCATTACTTTTCTGTGAATTTGAATTGTCTTTTTTTTGTTTTTAAAAGAAAAAAAAATGGCAACTTAATACAAATAGTTCATTTTGGTTTCTACACTAAGATACAGCCACGTGGATGCCATTTGGCATTTCAACACTTTGCTTTCTTTGGGCATCCCTGTCAGGAAAGATCCTGAATCTAACCCATTAACATCATTTTTTTGTTTGATTCAAACTTGTGCTGGAACTCTTTAACCCAATGTTTACAAAACATTTAATCGTCATGTTTTATCATGAGCTTATAACAAATCTGTCACCTCAATACCAATCTATTAAGAGTTCGGTCAAGACCAAATCACTGAATTCAGTGGAAATTCAGGTGATTCAGGTTTCGGCTACACGTATTTGCCCATGATTGCCACATGTGACTCTTGTCCAGGTGAAACATAGGGCTGTACATCTGCTGTTCTGTATTTTTCACAGGTGTTTGCAGAGCATTGATATTTTGTCCACATATGTACTGCATTCATTGGTATTTTACTGACAGTTTTGTAAAGGGAGCAGGGTGCTCCTTGATGCATAGCTAAACAGTGACACATATCTAATGTGATTCCAAAATCCCATCCCTCCTTACACCCCAAGCTAGGATAACTGAAAAACCTAAAGATAAGACCTGCAACACAAAGGCAGAGGAGGCGATATCCCTTTAAATGAGCATAATGGTTTGTGGGTGATTAGGATCAGTCATTCTTTAGAAGTCAGGGCTGCTGTATAAGTTGGGGATAGAGCTGTAGAATGTTGCCTGTAAGGGTGTGTTAGGTCTACCCTGCCTAGTGCATCCATATTTTGACACACTATATGCTGCAATTCGTATTCCTTTGTAGCAGTGCCAGGCTGCTCCATGGTACACACTAAACACTGGCTAATATTTGTTAGGAAAGATTTCATTGTTTATGTGTAATGTTCCCTCCTGTTGTACACCCCAAATGTTTTGCTGCTGTTTAGCCACCATAGACTGACTTTGCCAGAGAAACACAGCCTTCAGCTGTGCTCCTCTGGGCTTTCACTCACTTTTTATGGGGAAACTGACATGTCCTTAAGACCTTAAGTCCAAGACAGTCAGTACTGGGAGACTTTTCTTCCCTTATTCCTTTTCCAATGTTGCAACTTTTGTGCAACATGTAACAAGTACACACTGTACCTTACAGTACAGTGTACTTGGGTCTCATAGTCTATTATAATGACCCTAGATACTCTTGATGGACTTTTTGTGAGATGTGCAGATGTGTCATGGACAAGGCTGGTGGCAGCTATCTTTTCGCATAATGTTTAACCCTTTCCTGTCATGTTAACCACATTAACCGCGTTTAGCACAAATAGGTGGCCTGGCTCCAAAATGGCCATAACACAAGGTTCTTTGTCCTGTCCTTTGGCCATCTTGCCACTCTGCCTTCCCCAGGTCAAGTCGACCCGGGTCAGTCCTTATTTGGTCATGCAGTTTCCCGCGAAACACCAAGCTTTCGTGGGCTGCTGCATGCCTTGTGTGTGTGCCTCCAGGATGTGGGCTGGGGTGTCTGTCCCCAATACACATCCTGGGTGCCAGAGAGTCTGGAGTGCAATTGGTCCACGTATGGAGTGTGTGTTTGTGAGCAGATCTCCCATTGGGTCCACTTTGTTTTGGCGTGAAGGGAACTTTGGGTAAGAGGAGGACAAAAACACCCATACCATGTCGATCTCTGTAGTTCTCACTGAACGAAGGATAGGATCCAAGTAACCTGATCTACAAAGCTGAGTCAAGGAACCGCTGGTGACCCACTGGAAGCTTTGGCACCCTGAGCCCGCTTCGTCCCATGGGACACTCTGCATCTGGCCATCCTAGAAGGTCTGCGAAGACGCTTCGACCCATTGGAATAGTGGGACTAACTATTCTCGGCACCTTTATCAAAACCTGCAAGTAAGCTTTTTCAGAAGGGTCCCTGGGCCAACCAGTGGACTGACCAGCTTACCAAGTTGCTTTGCTCTGTCACCGCCATCATTTCGAGGAGGCCCTCGAAACTTGGTATACTGCTAGATCGTTGTCCACGGCAACCTCACACCAAATTCCGTTCACTTGGTGTTCCCAGGTCTGAAGTGAGATGAGTGCGCCAGGACCGGAACATACACGGTTACCATGTTACCCTGCCGCTGCAACGACCCTTGCAAGTGCGCTGCATTTGTGACCCTCTTGCCCCTGAAGCCTGCTGCAGTGACACCAGGTCGATTCATCCACCCGGAGAGAAATCGCCACTGTCCCGTTTGGGAATCCTCACTGTATCTCAGGAACTGAAAGCTGCAGAGACGTCCTTTTTGACGCATTCAAACCTGCAAGCAAATTGGACTTAACTGGCGAAGATTGGGTCCAAGAGCAACTGGGACCGGTGAGTACTTCTAACACTAACTGGTGACCCCTAGCACCAGGGCCCCTTTTTACGCACAAGTGGCCCCTGAGGGTCCCTCTCCTTTCCACTGCTAGTGCGAACTAGCGACTCCATCCTGCACTCTGGAACTGCCTCTATCTTCAAGTGGAGGTCATCCCTGAATAGTGGGAACTTATTTTTCATCACCTCATCCACCTTCCTGAGCTGCTAGAGACCCCTGAAGAGACCCTGTTTCGCCCATTGGAACAACTGTGTGCACTTGCATTGCATGCACTTTTGAGCACAAGGCTCCTTTCTTCTTAGGGCTTGCACTGCCTCTTAGTTAGGTGTGTTTCTGATGTCCAAGGGGCTTAAAGACTATCCGCACTGCCTGTTTCATCCCATCTAGGTTGTCGACATATTTTGTGCAGTTAACCCTTTAGACCCCAATGGTCTTGCATATATATATATATTGTATTGCTTGTATTGTGTTGGTTTACTTAGTATTGCTGTGATTCTTTTGCTATGGTCTGGGTTACAAAGGCCTTGTAATAAATGTGTTTATATTTTTGATATAACACCTGTCTGGAGTAATTTGTAAGTGTCCTTTCTCTGTGTGCTCATTGAGGTCTTTCAGTCACCCTCACCCCTCCTGAGACTTAGGGCCTCATTCCGAGTTGGGTGGTAAGGGAAAAATGATGCCGGTAAAGGAATACCGGCATCGTTTCCCGTTACGGCCCATTCTGACCCACCAGACCGTTATTTACGGCATCGTAAAGTACGATGCCGTAAATAGCGGTTTAGTGGCTCGCGCCTGACACGCCATGCCATAATTGGCGGCATGGCGTAAACCGGAGCTGATCCCAAGTAAAGCGGACATGGAAAAAACGGCCTCCACAAGACCGCAAAGTACCTTACCGCCATGGAGTAAATACCGGCATCGCTGAGAAGGTGTTAAGGACCCTGAGCAGTGTTTCCAAGAGGAACAGGTGCACTCAATCAGCACAGGTGGAGGCAATGGAGTCTGGCACAGCACAAAAGGAGCACACCCACACACCACACCCCCTCCCACACCAAGATGATACCACTTGTAGCAGTATTCCTGGAGCTGGAGGCCCTGCTTGCAAGGCAGCAACTGCAACAACAGCAACTACAACAACCACAACCCCCACCACAGAGGATACACAGGAGGAGAAGGAGGGTGAGACAGGCCCAGCATGCCCTACCGGTGCAGCCACCATTACCACGCCGGCAGCCCCCAATCCCCTGCATCAGAGCCACCCCCTTCAACCTCACACCAGAGCAGATCCACACCCTGTACCGGCTTGACTGGGACACCATTACCAGCATAGTGGACATGATACATGATGATACAGTGAGCCGCATAGAAATCCGCACTGCCATCCCCCTTCTACTGAAGGTAGTGTCTGTGCTCCACTTCCTCGCCACAGGCAGCTACCAGCATACAGTGGGACACATGCATGGCATATCACAGCCCATATTTTCACGGATACTCAAACAAGTGCTGGATGCCCTCCTCACCCACACAAGGGAATACATATCCCCACGCCGTACTCCCCAGGAGAAATATGACACCAAAGCTGCCTTCCATGCACTGGCAGGCATGCCAAATTGCATAGGTGCCATCGACTGCACCCACGTGGAATTAGTGGTCCCGCATGCCATGGAGGTGCCGTATCGCAACCGCAAGCAATACCACTCCATCAACGTCCAGATGGTGTGTAATGCCAGTAAAGCCATCACACATTGCAATGCCCGATACCCCGGATCAACTCATGACTCCTTGGTCCTGCGGAACTCAACACTACCACGCTACATGGAGGGACATGCCGGACGACGTGCCTGGCTGCTGGGTGAGTAACCTAAATGGGCCATGGCAGTGCATTGGGGCTGTGAGTAGGTCTCCTGCATACTCCACAACACAAGAGTAACAGGGGATACCAGGGATATCTATGTACTGTGACCTGGCCTGGAATGAAAATATAGAAAATAACATAGAAGTACTATTGTGTTCAGAAAACAGGTGCTAGTGTACTGTACATGTCTGCAAGGTTGCACTGATTCATTGGTGCACGAAACCTACTGTCAAACATCAACGTCCACCAATGGACAAAAACCTGAGATGAAACAATTGAATTCAACCCAGTGGACGCTCAAATATAATTAAATATTTTTATTGACATTATTAAACAAATCATTAAAAAAACTAATTTTTCAACAATAAAAAACTACAGTGATATTAGTATCAAAAATTCTGTTCATGTGGATCAACCCTATCAATTCATCATTGGGCTGACCTGATACATCAGTCCCATCTAAAAACCACTACTAACCACACTACAACCACATCACTTTCATACACATCCATTCAAAAATTCATTCAATAATGACAAACATCTCATCAATAAAAATCAAACATTCTAAAACACCTATTATACAACTTCTTGATGCATTATTAATATGAACCATAAAGTTTAGCACCACTGAGCCTATTCCTCATTAATGTAATCTCTTCTGGCTCAGGCTAACATGGCTTTAAACTATTCACAAATAATAGTACACTCCCCAACCCGACATGTTTCTTTCTGTATAATATTCAGTAAACAGAAATTCTTCAGGGGCACTGTGGTCCAGCGAAGTAGGGTAGAAAGTAGATGGAAAAAATAATAAGAGACATGTAGAATACACCAGCGGAGCTCACGTTCAGTCTCCTGTGACTCTCATAGGTGAAAAAACACTCTTCGGCGAGCAAACGCCTAGATGAGGGTCATCACTGGGAACAGGCACCCGCTCCAACAGCAAAACAGTGTGCAATCCCTAATTTTGTAGGGGAAGCCTCCTCACAAATTCTGTTATGGCAACCTCGAATGTTTAATGGCCTCGGTTTAAATCTCTACCATGTCTCCAATAGGACTCTTCCCGGGAGGTAACACCAACCACGACGTTTAATTCAATCGTGACCGTAAAGATATCCAATCCTCCATAAATCTTCGAGCGGCAGTGAAAATAGCCGCGGGAAACGAGACTGCCTGCATACTCCACCTGGGTGGGAAAGGGGAGGGGGGAAGCATACCCCACCTGGGTGGGAAAGGGGGGGGAGCACACTCATCCCAGTAATCATCTGCGGCCATGTACGACTAGTACAATTCTCCACCATGAATGCACACACAATTACCTCCTTTCCACTTCCATGCAGGTGATGCTGGCTACCCTCTAAAGCCGTGGCTCATGACCCCGGTCCGCAACCCACAGAACAGGCACGAGGAGGACTACAATAGATCCCATACCCGTACACGGGTGGTGATAGAGCAGACCTTCCGCCTGTTGAAGGCACGATTTCGTTGCCTCAGCCGGTCTGGTAGGGCACTCATCTACAGCCACGAGAAGGTGTCCAAGATCACCATGGCATGTGTAATGCTACACAACATGTGCATCCGTCGGAACGTGCCACTGCCCCCTGACGTGGAACTGCTACCACCAGATGATGATGAGGGGGATGAGAAAGGAATGGCAGGACAGCAGCACGGTGCCGATGCACAGGAGGGACGTTCAGTGCGTCAATCATTGATTGGACAATATTTCTGACTCACAAGTCAGCTGAGGGTGTGAGGGTGAGAGGACATTGGGCACTGGGTGTGGTGATACATGTACACCATGCAATGTGCGACATCAAAAGACACAAGCAAAATGAGCATTGTCCACTCTGTTTTTTGGGAATGAACAACCAGTGTATTCAACATTTATGTAGGAATGTGTACAACAAAACCACCACCCTCACCCCCCCTCCCCCTCACCCCAACTCCCACACACACCCTCACCCCCTCCCCCTCCCCCCCAACTCCCACACACACCCTCACCCCCCTCCCCCTCCCCCCCAACTCCCACACACACCCTCACCCCCCTCCCCCTCCCCCCAACTCCCACACACACCCTCACCCCCTCCCCCTCCCCCCCAACTCCCACACACACCCTCATCCCCCTCCCCCTCCCCCCACAACAACCCCACAATAGTCCCATCAGTGCAACATAGGCCACTTGTGTGTGGCAGTATGGTCATTGTGTGCTTCCAGAGCCAGGGGTATCCATGTTCTGCCGGCGGAGTGTGCACATTGACCAATGGACAGGGCTGGTCTGCGTGGAGGAGCACTGTGAGGGTGGGCACTCCCACTGGGGCTGTGGTCTGGGGGTGCTGCCTCCAGGGCATCAGCGATCCGGCCCAGCACCTCACAGAGCCGGTTTGTGTTGGCAGTGATGACTTCGCCCAGGGCCTGCAGGTCATTGTGCCACTCCGACCTGGATTCACGGTTGTCCCGGATGAAGTCCTCAATCAGCCCCGTGAGGTGTTGGGAGTGCAATCCATCCATGGCCGGTGTGGCAGATGTGCTAGGCAGCCGTGGTGTTGAGCCTGCAGCCCTTTCGGGGCTTTCTGCAGGGGAGGTGGATCCAGGACTGGCAGGTGGTGCTCCTTGGCCTGTGAGGCCTGGGGTGTCACTCTCCCCGGAGTTGCTGTATGCAACTTGACTGTAGGATGGGGTGTCTGGGCTGTGCACGATGTCATGGGGCTCCTCCACGTCGGATACGGGAACTGATGTCGGGCTATCTGGCTCCTCGGGGAGGCACATTGCAGCATTCTCCCCTGCCACACTGGACTCCTCTGAGTGCACCGTGGGGCATGTCTCCGTCGGCAGTGCAGGCATGGGTAGGGGTGTGGGTGTGGGTTGTGCAGCCTCCATGGGAGTTGCTGGTGCAGGTGGTGTTGCCTGTGCCTTCTTCCTTCCTGCAGGTTTACGCTGTCCCCTGGCTGTGCCCCTGGAGGTACAGGGCTGTGTGGCTTCCTGGCCCTCACTTTCATGGCCGCTGCCTGTGGGGGGGAAGAGAGAGATGGCATGAGCTATGATTTGGGGGTCAGCATTTTTTCAAGCCTATGGTATGACAATGGGATTGCAGCATTTTGTTGACATTTGGGTTGGGAGTGGGACAGTGATCTGGGCTTGGACGGTAAATGCATGCAGGTGTCTGGGTCACTCGTGTTGGTGGAGTACTGTGCTGACTCACATTGACTGCCTCTTTGTGTGCTCTGGCCAATATGGGTTGGAGCCTTGCACCTGGCATCAGCCTGGGTCTTACTTGTGACGGCATGATTTGATGGGGGGGGGGTTCCCATACGTGATGTGACTGCTTGCCCAGCCCTTGGCGGTGCCTTACATTGGGAATGCATTTACTATCTTCACTCATGTCACTCACCTCCATCTGCGGATGACGGGGCACCGCACTCCATCTCGCCGACCCCCTCTATGGCTTCAGTGCCCATCATGTCCGCACACGTTTGCTCCCAGGGCATCATCTTAATTGGAGAAGCTGGGCCTCCTCCTGTCTCCAGGGCCTGTGTTCGGTTGGCCGATAGGATGGCCCGCACCCTGAGACGGAGGTCATCCCACCGTTTCCTGCAGTCCCTCGTCGTACGGGGGGTGTTCCCTACGGCGCTCACCCTCTGTGCCACCAAGTCCCAGATCTCCTTCTTCCTGGCAATGGTCGGCCTACGCATGTCGCTGCTGAATACTGTCTCAGCATTTGCGTGCAGGGTGCCCACCAGGACCTGGAGCTCGTCCTGCGTGAAATGCTCCTTCCTGATGCGGGCGGCACCTTTCTTCAGTGCTTTCGGCATGATACTGATCACTGATGGCTTTTTTGAGGGTCGGAATATACCTCCGGGTACTGTATTAAGAGGATGGCAGTGGATTGTGTTTTTAAAGATGGCCGCCGCGCTCCTTCCTGTTCCTGTGCGATGACGTAATTTCCGTATCCGTTAATTAGCGGTGACCGTAATTTACGGATACCGTAAATTACGGTCACCGCTAATAACGGACAGCGGAGCTTTGGTGGCGGTGTTGTAATGACCATCTCACTTCATGCCGCTAAGGGTTTTTACGGGCCCTTTAGCGGTATGCCGCTAGGGGATTTACCGGCATGGCGGAAAGCTCGTGCCCGCGAAGTCGGAATGGCCTGTAAATTGCGGCGTCGTACCAGACCGGACTCGGTCTTTCCGCCATGCCGGTAAAAACCCATACTTACCGCAAACCTCGGAATGAGGCCCTTAGTCTTTTTTGCCTGCCATAGCTACCTTGATTGGTCTGGCTTGTCCAGAGATTACCCTGTTCCAAGAAACTAGGCTGGCCTTCTGAAACTCTGCCCACCAGGTCAGAGTTCAGAAATCCATCTTAACAATATTTGGTGAAGGGGCATTCTGATGTGCCTGGGTAAGACATCATTTAAATCTGTGTACCATGGCATTTCTCAATACTGTGGAGCCTGGCAGCAACACTTGATGTACATAAGTGCACTATCACAGGCTGTATGCAGCATTGTGCAGTGGGGCTCTAACGTTGGATATACAAAGTTGCAGTATTGTAGCTTGTTAATAGGTGTCTCTATACAGACTGGCACCAAAAAATGCCTGCTACAGTAGAGTACCATATATGTTATGTAATTAGTTGTTTACTGCACACATCATCACTGTACATGGTTACTATGTGGAGGTGTCCAGTCCTGCAAAAGTAATGTGTCTGCAGTGCAGACAAGCTACTCTTCTGCCACATTTCTCCAGATAAATCATAGTACTATGAATCTAAACTTCTTTACTTTTCTTTTTTTTCTTTTTTAAATAAATGTGCTGCAATCATACTTGGACTTTTTTGCAAAGTGAACAAACTGCTCCATGAATCTGTTGTGGCCCTCCTTGCCTCTCAACACACCGCACGGGAGCCTCAGTGACTTGCAACTTAAATCTTTATTTCCTTACAAGTAACTAACTTCCCCTTTCCCCTCCTCCCCTTCCTTCCTCCTCCCACCTCACGCCCCCTGGTCCCATTGCGTCCCTCTTAAAGGGGTTGTGACAATTTTCTCGTCACAACACCTCCCCCTTGCTTATCAGGGAGGTTTGTCGTTGACACCTGTTCAATGAGGCGGAGGGGTTTCCGTGTAACCAGCCGTGGGCGGCCTGGTGTTTCACAGCTTTCTCGGGGCTCCTCTGTGTTTGGGTGATCATCTGCCTCTTCGGCAACTGGTATTTCCCCTTCATCCACTCTTTCCTCCATCAGCTCTGGCTCTTCTTGGTGTAGTTTGCCAAAGAAAGATGCATTCCGGGTTATCTCGCCTCCTTCTTCCATCGTGGTGACCATCGGGCCCTTCACTTCTGTCAATAGGAACGGCTCTGGACAGTATCTCGGGTCAGTCTTCTTTTGCTGTTTTTGTCTTACTAGAACAACTTTCCCTACTGGGAGCCATTGTTCTTTGGCTCTCCTTTTTTGGTCCGCTCATTACTTCGGCTTTCTTTTATTTTCTGCGTCCTTCGCTCGAACCTCTGCATCTTGCTCTGGTGTGTAGTCCTCCATTTGTGGAAGGCAGGTCCGCGGCTTGTATTTTACCATCAGCTCTAGGGGCGTCTGTCCGGTTGCTTCTTGTGGCGTGCTTCTATAGCTCCTCAGCATTTGGCATATTGCCTGGGGTAGCGACGTTTGATCAGTAGTGGCTTTCTGTTGGTTCTTTTGATGGAGGCCATGAACCGTTCCACCATGCCATCAGTGTAATTTTGTGTTGGTGGAAGCCCATCTGGGTGAAAAAACTGTGGAATTTTTGTCCTTGGAATGGCGGGCCGTTGTCAGTCTTCACAGTGTTGGGGATTCCCCATTCACTGAAGAGTTTGTCAACCACTCCTACGACGTGGTGAAATGAGGTGGATTGTACATGTTTTATTAGCCGGAATAGTGAGTATTCATCTATTATTACAATGAGGGGTACCCTTTCCTCAAGTAGGCCGTAAAAGTCCAAGGCTATTCTTTGCCAGGGTCTCTCTGGTAGTGGTTCCATTTGGAGTGGACACAGGGGACTGTTAAACGCTGTCCTTTGGCAGGGTATGCAATGGGTCAGGGTGTCCTTGACTTTTGCATCCATGTATGGGACCCACACTTAATCTTAGTATCTTCTTGGTGTTTGTGAACCCCCGCTGACCTTCATGGGCTATGGTCACTAGTGATTTCCTCAGGCTTTTGGGAACCACCAGGAGGTTGCCGCAAAGCAGTATCCCTTTGTCAGTCATGGCGAGTTCATTCTGTACTTTCGCTATTCCTGTGTAGCTCTTTCTTGTCCACCTCCACGTTTGCAAACTGTTATGAGTTGAGGTGTTTCCATTTGCTTGAGCTTGTGAGGCATATCACTGCTTGTATCCTGGGGTCTGCTCTGCTGCTGCTGGCAAACATCTCTGTTGGGACAGCTGGGCGGAGGGCGTTGAGTGACAAGTACGAGATATATTCCTCTGCTTCTTGTCTCATAGAGTCCTCCGTCTTTCCCTCTGGGTGCCTGGATAGGTGATCCTCTGGGTGGCCTCACCCCGTGGCTTGTGAATGATCAGGTAGTTATATTCCTGGAGTCTGATGCCCCATCGTTTGATGTGCAGGGACCTCTTGGTTTTCGGTTGCCGAATAGAGAGAGCAGAACCCGGTGGTCTGTAATGATGGTAAATCCACTGCCAATGATGACATTACAGAATTTCTCACATGCCCATACCGCCACCAGGCTTTCTCGTCATGCCTGACAGTATGCTTGTTCTGTGCGTGACAAGGCTCTGCTGGCGTACATGACTGTCGTGCTTGTGGGGCTCATCAGGGCTCATCTGGGCGAGTATAGCGCCAAAGGCTAACGGGGCTGGCATCAACGGCGAGTTCTGTTTCCCATTGTGGGTTGAAGTATGCAAGTTGGCGGATATTGGCAAGTTCCCTTTTGATGGTTTTGAATGCTTCTTGACATTGCAGGTCCCATTCAAATGGGGAGTCCTTCTTGGGAATTCTTCAGAGGGGGTCCGTTAAGGTGGCATAGTCCGGCACGTAGCGGGCACAGTACTCGGCCATCCCCAGGAATGATCGCAGTTCTGCTACCCAGACGGGGCCTGTAGGCCGACAATGGCTCTGATTTTGCTGGGGTCGGCCGTGATGTCCTGGTCTGAGAAGGCATGTCCAAAGAAGCGTAGACCTCGTCTGTTGATGGCACACTTGGGGTCGTTGAGGGTGAGCCCTGCTTTGTGGAGGATTTTGCACACAACTTTCAGTGCGTGTTATGCTGTTCTTATGTGATTCCGAAGATTAGGATATCATTGGAATAGTTGAGGGCGTTCGGCACAGGGGATATCAGTCTGTGAATTGTTTCTTGAAATATTTCCATGGTGGATGATATCTCGAAGTTGAGTCGATTGTAGCGAAACAGCCCTTCTTGCGTAATGAAGGTGGTTATTGGTCTGGAGACAGGGTCGATCACTAGCTGGTGATACCCCTGGTTTAAGTCTAGTTTAGAGAAGTGGGTGGCCTGGTTGAGTTTCACCAGCATGTCCTCGATGTTGGGTCTTGGATGTCTTTCTCTCTGAATTGTAGTGTTTGGATGTGCATGTCCACGCAAGATGTAGGCGGCCATTGCCCTTTGGTACGACAACTAAGGGGGATGCCCATGTTTTGGGGCCATCCACTCTCTCAATGATATCGTTGTCGAGAAGGAGTTGTAATTCTTGCATTACTTGGGCTTGTAGGTGGAAGCCCACTCTCTGAGGGTGCTGAGGCACGGGGCAAACTCTTGGGTCAATGTGGAGAGAAATGACGGTATCTTTTTAACATTCCTACCCCTTCAACTATTTTAGGGAAGGTGGATTGGAGTTTCTCAATATCTAATTCTCAGCACAATATGGAGCTCAGAGCCTGTGCTGCTGGGGGTAGTCCTTCTACAGTGTCGGATGAGTCATACTGAATGTCAATCAATGCTAGGGTTTTGGCTCTCTGGTAGCTGAGGAGGCACTGTCCCGTTGTTGGGCTGTGGATGATGTGGATGGTGGTGGGTACCCCTTGTCCCCTGTGGAATCAGTCACAGCAAAAATCTCCTTTGGATTGTAGCATGTGAGCTGCTCACCATTGGAACATGTGGGCTTGCGATGGGTATAGTGGGTAGGCTGTCGCTATTGCATGATAGGTGCCCTCGTTCATGACGTTGACCATCGCTCCGTTGTCTACAATGAACTGGTTACTTAGGCCTCCAATTTGTATGGCCACTTTTGGCACCACACTGTCATCTGATGTGTCACTTATTAGTCTGACATATTCTTTGTGGTATCTGTCATATGCATATTAGTGGTCCTCCGCTGGGTAACTTCTTTCTTTTGGCTGGGAGTTTTCATAGGGGTCATGGGCATAGTACGGTATTTGATATACATTTGTTTCATGTTCGTAGCTGGGTGCATGCTCCAGATTGTAGCCTGTCAGTGTATCAGGCGTATAGTCATGCATCAGAGTATCGTGTTGGTGGATCAATGGTGAGGCCTTTGACTGCTCTTATGAATCCCGGTAGGACTGCGCCCAGCAGTACGTGACTCTCTTGGAATGTTCTCGAGGTGTCTTGGTCATGGTACGGGCGAGGGCCCAGTCCTCCTGATTGATCTGGTCTTGTGGTTGTGCCCATTGGCAGAGTCGGACTGTATGTAGCAAGCATTGAGGATTTTCTCTGCTTATTGCCTGCAAGTGGTTTACTTGACTACATCTCATACACATTTGGCATAGTCCCGGGCACTCAAATCATTTAAATCTGCACATGCAGCATTGCTTCTCACCTTGGGGTCATCGGTGTGGGCTCCTGGGCTCCTGTCACCCTGGCGGCCCTGGGTAGTGGGTGTATCATTGGGTTTCACTAGCCAGTGCTGCAATGGTGATGCCTTTTTCTTTGGGTTTTCTATGGCTGCAGCTTGCACATCTACCCTTTCATATAGTCTGGCTAGGTCAACTATTTCTTGTAGCGGCAGGTGTTTCTTCAGCAGGTGTTTCTGAAACTGTGAGGAGGTGCAGCCTTCTATTATCCGTAACGTAATCTAATTGCTTCATCATCGTTGAAGTTGGCAAAGTCACAGTATGTGATCTTTTTTTGAAGTAGTAGTATGTCTAGTGGGGTAGCTGCATGCACTGATTGAATGTGTACCTCTTGTAGTCCCTGTTGGGGGATTATTAGCTTCATGTTGATGCCAGAGATTAGGCGCTGATAGGTGGTCTTTTCTTATGCTTGGGTGGTCTTCAGGATCCTTTTGATTTCTTTACCTGCTAAATTGGCAAAGATATCTGTTTTTTTGGGTGACTCTTGGTCACCTATGCCCCTCATCAAGTCCTTGAACTCCATCCATTTTCCCACCTCTGGCCTTAGTCATGATGTGGTAGCAGTGTAAACGGGTTGGGACGCCGTAGGAAGGTTGCCCTAGATAGTCCTGCCGCGAAGGTGACTTGTGCCTCTGGTCCTGCTTCGGCAGCTGCTTGTGCTCCTTCTGACATTATGGCAGGGTGGGCTTGTAGGAGCAGTACACCTGTTGTCTGTGGCTGGTTGGTTACACTTGGTAGGTTCTTAGTGCATGGTCGTTTCCTTCTTTGTTTCACTTTTCTGTGGCATTCCTGGGTTGGGGTCCCTTTGTTTCTTTCCCTTTATTTTTTTTATTTGTTGGCGCAGTGCGCTGGTCACACGCACTATGGCGCTATTATTGTAACGGCGTTGGGCATTCTGCTGTGCTTTGCGACAGTCCTGGGTAATTCTGGTGCAGGTTTATTTATCTACCTTTTGTGTGTCTTCTCTCTTTTTTTGTTTTTTTGTTTGTTTAGTGCAGCTTGTTCCCCTAATGGCACTTTCCCTCATGTGGGATTTTCTTTTTTTGGAGCACACTGGCCACATGTGCTATGTGGCCTCCTTTGATGTGCTACATGTCACGTGCAGCAGGGAGCCTGGTTGGCGCGTGTTTCCCTTTCTCCCAGCCTCCACCCTCCTTACTGCTGACCTCGTGCGGGCAACCTTGGCTGGCCAGTGCCAGTGTTGTCCTTCAACTGGTGCTTCCTCCTCTCAGTGTGCATGGATCTCCATCCCCGCCAGTTGCACTATGTCGGCTGGAGATTTGCACGCACCTCTGTTGCTTCCCCTTTGGCCCGCCCGCCACCAGTGATTCCTCCTCGTGCTCGTCTCCCACCCCGGGACGGCAGTTCCCAGCCTGGTCCGCTCCATCTGCGTTCCCGAGTACCAACTGCGAGCTCAGTGCCGGCAGGCAGCGTGGGTCCTTTCACTTCGTCGCCAGTTGTTGTGGCCCTCCTTGCCACACAGGAGCCTCAGTGACTTGCACCTTGATTCTGTATTTCTTTACAAGTAACTAACTGCCCATTTCCCCTCCTCCCCTTCCTCCCTGCTCCCGCCTCCCACCCCCTGCTCCCAGTCTGCCCCTCTTAAAGGGGTTGCGTCCAATTACTCGTCACAAGCGATTCATGGCTAAAACCTGACAAACATTTATCGTGATCACAAACAATGCAACATTCCTCTCCCTTTTCTCCGGGAGTGATCAGTGTATACAAATAAAGAGGGATGCTTGCAACATAGATGACAAGCATGCAGTTCCACTGAAAATGGGCACAAAAGCTTGTGAGTGCACAGGGTCACCCATTATGTTGAAGCCCTCGCTACTCTGTAATATAGTGCTGGTGTTGCAGAACAATACCCGAGAGAGCTCATTAAATCTGCTATGCCGAGTAAATTGATGCTTTGCCCGCCTACATGCTGCATTTATATGTATTCTTAGTTTCATATGCAGGGAGCATGTTGCTCCATGATTCATGGTTAAACATTGATAAACATTTGGCGAGGGAGCTATCCTGAAGTGCATTGGTAATGTATGTACCATTTTAATGTATGTACCATGGTATTGTTTAATACTTTGGAGCCTGGACCCAGAACACTACCTCAAGCTATTAATGGGTGGCTCTGAGCAGATAAGCATAAGTGTTGGAGGTGCAGCCACACTAAGTGTTTTCCTTCTGCTCTGTTTCACATGGTGAATGTCACACAGTGCACATTGTTCAACAAACGTGCCTGAGCAGGAAATTAGATTAAAAAAGGGTTTTATTAATACATGAATATAGTATTTGCCAAATAAACCTATGGGGCCCAATTCATGGAATTTCTTGCACCATTCAAAGTGACTTTGCAGTGCTGAAAAGTGACTTTGCACTGCCGACATAAACCCTGTATCATGGAACTGTGCAGTGTATTTTTGCAGTGCAAAGTCATTTTGTACTGCAAAAATGACTTTGTGAATGACTTTGCACTGACTTTGTGAATGACTTTTCATTGACTTTGCACTGCAAAAGTACACTTTGCACAGTTCCATGAATCAGGGTTTGTGTTGACAGTGAAAACTCACTCTTCAGCAGTGCAAAGTCATTTTGAATGGTGCAAAAAAATCCATGAATCGGGCCCATTGTGTCCTCATTAGCACACGATGTGTATGGATGGTTCTTCTCCTCTGTGGGGTAGTGCAATGGGAAACCTATCCGAAAGAAAGTACCTTTCACGAAAGGACAATTGTTTCAAGACACATTCTTCAGTAAGTTCCGGGCTGTTTACCCCCTGGCCAACACACACAATAAATCGTGAGCTCTGTGTCCCGGGTTGTAAGCGGCTCGTGCAGCCAAATTCCCACAGTTCTTGGAGTCTCTTCCGCTGACTTGTAAGTCCTTGATTGAAGGATTCCCCTCCCCCCCCGTTCTCTCACACATTTTGGTGTATATTCTCTTTGGCTCTGAGCGCTGTACCGTAGAGCCATTGGTTGGATTCTGTAAGTGAGGTTGTGAGCGGAGGGTCTCCTGAGACTGATTGGAGCCAGAGGATGACCGGGGGCTGCCCTAAAGCTGGAACAAGATTCTCAGTAGGTTCCCAACTGCCTTCCTCTCTGTCAAGAGTCTGAGCCTCCAGCCACCTGTTCCAATCCCTCTCTCCTCCACAATCTCTCACCTCAAGTTTCACTTCCACAAAGCTTTTCCCACTTTCAGCCCTTTCTAGGGGAAGTCCTTCTTTCTTTAGTTCTACTACCTTCTCATCACATGAATTCCCCATCTACGCCTCTCTGTATTACCTCCTCCCATGTCATTTACTGAAATTTGTTTTCACCTCTTCACTTTCTTCTACTTCTTCCTGCAGGTTAGCAAAGGTTCCCACTCCCTTATTTTTGATTGCTCCTCTTTCAGCTTCTGGAATTTTCTCCACTCATCCACCTTGTTCATCACCATCTATCTATGCCCACTATGCTATTTGACTCTGCACTTCCTGTTCTTTCCTTATTTATCGGTCATCACTATATTTTTGGACCAACTGTCTCTTCTCTTCAATTTCTTCATCCATTCACTCCCACTCTTCTTTAGGGCCCTTCTGTTACAACTCTTAAGATATTCCAATGTTATTCATACTCACCCCTTTGAGCATCTTCTTCACCTGTTTGGGCACTTCAATGATTACAATTGTAGCTCCCCAATTTACTCCCTACACTCCACCTTTCTTTGCCCATTTTGGACATTTTCCTCACAATCACCAAGGGTTTACACTTCTCCCTGCCATTTTCTGGACCTTGTTTCCCAAAAAATATGTTATTCTCTTTCTCCCAGTCCACCATGTCTCTTGACTCTCCACCTAATGGATTTTCCTTTATACAGCCACCTAGGACCTCCCTGCAGCCTCCTACCTCTTTCTTACTGCAGCCTTCTGCATCTTTCCTCTAGCCTCCTGACTCCTGGTTCCCTCAGGCCCTAGGGGCTAGGCTGCAGTCTCCTGCCTTCAGCTCCTTCGCCCACGTGTCTTCCTCTATCCAGCCAATACAGAATGAGCTCTTCTGTCTACCGCCTTCGTACTGAGCCCTGCATGTTTTATAGTGCTTTGGCCTCATCTTTCAGACTCCTTCATGGGGAACTGGAATTAGGTGTGGTGACTTCCCATAGGGAACTTGGGAATTGCGGTTCTCTGGGCTTGATGGGTCTGGACTGCAACTTTAAGAACCACCTCTTCTATACTAGAGTTCCCAAGACCGTTTCCTTTTATGCCTCTAACATAGAGAGGGGGTGATTGGCTCTGGGATATTTAGTTCTAGCTCAGATCCCCTTCTTTCTTTCATTGGATTCAGGTGCGGTTGCAGGATCCATGTGAGGAGAGCCATGCATACTGCTGGTGCCAGCTCTAGGGGGATGCTTATCATTGAACTTTTAAAGGAGCGGGAGGTGCTAGAGTTATCCTGTGATAAAGTGCCCCTTTGGTGACCTCAGTCTCCATCAACATGGTCATGCAGGGCACTTTGCCACACGAAACATCTGGCTGTGAATCTGTGCTTCCTTATTTCTCACAGCACTTTAGTCTTGATTAATTGTCAGTTGTCGAACTGTTGTCTTCATTGTGTTGTTGTCTACAAACAGGTCTTGAAAAGCACATATATGTGTTCCTTTTCACATACGTCTTAATGCACAATCAATACTCATTCTATTTGTTACTATTCGCTCATCGTTAATGGTACTCAAGTGTTTCTGCACATACAATGAATCATATGTATCGTGGAACACAAATGTTGATTCCTTAAACACTCTATATACATATTTGTCTAAGAGACTGCAACTTAGATAGCCTCATACCAGGAGCATAAGAGACACTAACGTTGGGACAGTGGGGGGTTGGAGGTGAGACAAGTGAAAGCTAAGGGATTTGCTAATGATATGATACGATAGAATAGGTTATTTATAACGCACTTACTACCCAGAGGTTTCTAAGCGCGTCCCGGGGATCGAACCTGTGGTGCTCCATGTCATCTTGCGTCCAAGGTGAGCAAGTTGCCCCTGAGCTATCATCCCGAGACGATGACATATTCCATCTTCATCCATACCAAATTTTGTGATTTCAGGCCCTATTTCATTGCCATATTTACTGAGTGTGTGAGTCGATCATTTAAATACATAATTCAACAAAACAAACATATCAAAATAAAGAATCAGGCAGGTGGACTCTAAATATATGAGTTAAATTGATCTTTGACCCGACCTCATGACATCAGTTTGCCATATCCTCCAGGCTGTTTGTCTTCCTTTTAGTGGACCTTATAGGTTTCAACCATTCGCCGTTCGGCTTTGCCATAGAGGGTTCTCTTAGTCGACATTAATGAGCATGGGCCAATTAACAGTGCTGTTCAGCAGAAACAGGTTATAAGGTCGATGGCGCCCTGGTGATAGGGAGAGCGGGTGGAAATACGTAGGGACTATTGAACTGTTCATTTCTGACCAGAAGTGGTCATGGGAGTTCAAGGTCCAATGCCCCTCAGAACTGATTGAATTACCAGAAAGTGTCTCATGATCTCATAACCGGAATGTGACACTAATGAAAGACTATTATTTAATGAATGAAATTATTGGCCCTCATTAGGAGTTCAGTGGTATTGTGGCAGTAAATCTGCTGGAATACCGCCAATGGAATTACTGTTACTGCCACTTGGTCCGATGGCTTTACTACTGCATTATAAGTCATGGTAGGCAGAGTAAGTCCCCATTTTGGGGCTGAATTACAGCTGGTGGATATTTCGACAGATGTTGCTTGTTCTTGGAGGAAAGTTGGAGGATTTACATCCAGCATGATGCTGGAGGTATATTCTCCACTCCAAGGCCACATTTGGAATATGGTGAAGCAGTAAAAGAGGCAGTAATTCTGTTGCTGCCACTTTTATCCCACTCCACCATACTCATAATGAGGATCATTATTTTTGTGGGAGTCGGGATGTGTGTGCTGGATGGCCTAGCTGTAGTGCTCTCAAACTTTCCCTAGTCAGGTGACCAGTGACTTATAAAGGTAGGGGGTCTTGAGAGCAGATTAGGACAGCTGGGGGGGGGTCCCCAGTGGGACACATGATGCTGTTTACCTTGGTTTGATTGATGGTGAGCCTGCCTTCTCTGACATGGGGAAAACACCAATGTATTACAGGCTTAGAAACAAATTTACACTCAGAATTGCATTTTATTTACATATTGTTAAATCTGCAATGACAAATTTAAACAAATGTCTGTTTCCAGACGGTATTTTCTGTTTTCTTCATGAGAACACAGTCAACCTTCTAGGCTGCCATTACACATTAGGGATATTAACATGAACCTCAGCCAAGCAGAACATGCACTTCATATGTTTGACAGCAGAAGGATTCTCGCCTGCTCAGTTTGAATACAGAAACCTAACACAACATTGTGGGCAGGTCATCCAAACACTCTGCCTGTGTTCTACACACTGATAATTTGAGATGTGCAATTTGGCAAAGCAGGAGACAGATACCAGCCTTTCCATTTCAATGGGTGCCGAAGAGTATGTTCACACTTGTAGTTTAACTTTTGGTTGTGGACAGCATTTGATTAAAGCATAAACAGCAAGCCCCTTTGCTCAACATCCTCTGCACATGAACATGAATGAGACAAGTCTTCTCGTAGCCCCCTACACTCAGGAAAGTGCATGGGATACATTCCCCACTATCGACTCTGGTATCGACGCCACTTCCTCAATACCATTTGAGGATCCAATGAAAATGATATATATGAACTTAAAACAGAGAGATTCTTGATACAGATAAGATCCATGCTGTAATGAATTCTCAGTAATCAGGTACTATTTTTTAACAGGCCTTCTCACAGTAAATAGCTCTGGCTTTGTAAACGTAGAGCCAGGACGTATTTGTAAGGAAGCTACAGGACAAAACAGAAAGTCTTATCCTCTACATTTGTAATGGCAGACCTATTGGCTTTGAGAAAGCTTGTTTCTGGCAGCCTTCACTGCAGCTGTTGCAACATGCTACTGTAATATCATAACAATATGTGTTCATTTGGGTTTTAAATTGATGTGGCACCGCTCATTAATGAAGTGTGCTATCAAACCTGCAATTCCGAAACTCTGGAATTCTTCAAAACGGAAATGACCATCTGTTTTGATAAATGTGCATTTTCATCGAACTTTCTGGAAACATGTTCCCCTGATGGGCTAAATGCGGGCTTCATGGTCGTGGAAGTACAGTGCAGTTTGTGTGCTCCATAGTATAAACACATTATCGTAGAGTAGAGTGATACTGAATAAAAATGATATTGTAAAGTGCACATAAGCAATCTTTAAATGACGCGCGGAAACTGAGCATTTTAAGGTTTCTAATCTTTTTAAAATGGTAGAGGGATATTGAGTGAGAACCAAAGCCAAAGCAATTAAATCAGTTAAAAGAGAAATACACGAGTAAGCGAGTTATTGACACTCTATCGCTTCAATGCCTCGGCGAACAAGGCACATGTAGACGAAGCAGTGGAGTAGCTTTGCTGAAAATGTTTGGGGGGGGGCATGACATCTGAAGAAAAGGTGCCCCAGCCAAATGAATGGGGACAAAATGGTGTGCCATGAAAGTTGGGGGGAAAACACTCCTGCCCCCCTAAAATTACACCCATGAGACGAAGTCTATGTTGTTAGTGTGCACTGCCAGTACAACCAAGTTGTGATTGCAATTAAATGCGCCCCATAGCTAATGAGCGCTCCTGCTGAGTGTTTGCACATCAGTGGACCTTGTGATTGTCTGTTTTGAAAACATGGTTCCGTTGTGATTTTTGGCCTTTAATGGGCCTAATGTTGATGAAGGAATACGTTTTGGATTCCAGTTAATCTGCGAGTCTTTGATTGCTTGTTTGTGTCGTCAGGGTTGACATAACATTTGATGGCACTTCAAAGCACTCCGCTCAGAGACATTTTTGCATCCAGTCTATCACATATGTGCAGTAGTACTTATAACATGAGTGTGTCAGTTAAATCCTGTTTGGACATTTTTAGGTCCAGAACTGGCCTAAAGAGTTTTCGCTGTATTTAAAATATGACTTCCAGTCATGGCAATTCAGAAGTATTCTAAAACATGCTGATGAAATATTTATTTTCCTTGAACACCTACCGCAGTCCCTCTCAACACTCCCTGTTGCCAGATTTGGACTTTTACAAATCAGATGACTACTTTATTTTCCCCTTTGTTCTCAAACTTGAAAACAAGCTGTGACGAATAGACTTCTGCCCTGCAGGAGTAAAATAATGAGTGGAGGCTAAAGCACCCACTTCAGCCCTCACACTTCTACAAACCAAGAGCCAACACAATCATAAAGGTGAAACAGGCACAGCTAAGAGATAAACCTCCCCTGCATTTTGTAGGCTATACTATCAAGAGCGGTGTGGATGTGGTTCAGTAGCAAACTAGACAGCGAAGTATAACAATCCAAAATAAATGATTGTCCAATCAAGGTTCTATACACATGTATATGCTTTAATCAAGCACACCATGTACAATAATAACTAATTAGAAAACACTATAAAAACCCACCCTGTAGAAAGAATGCCTAATATGCAGCACTCTGGATAATGAGGCAGGGGAAAAAGACCATTACAAGTTGATAATGTTCAAAAAGGATATTTCTTGAGCTTGCGAAAAGGGATTACAAGTGACCTAATCAGACTCTAGGGCCTAAGAATTGACCAATGTGACAGTTACCAGTCAGTAGTACCTTGCTGAGGTTCTTAGTGGTCCGGCAGCACCAAAGCACACTTCTTGGTACTTGTGAGAAGATTAGGAGAGTGCAAAAGGCAGCAACAGCGTCCTGGTGGTCCAAATGTGTTGAACGGTTCTGGAAACAAGGCTCCCAGCAGTTCAACGGTAAACAACTCTAGGAACACAGCTGTCTTGGCTCTCAGGGTGCTGTGAGTCCCAATCTGGGAGCTCAAGGACAGGATTAGTCGTTTGCTCACTCTCTCAAAGATGGGGAGGCTGACATACAACTGCAGGGGCCCTTCAACACAGTGAGGTCCTAGGTATCGCTGTAGCTGGCAGAGAGGCTGGTCTTGCTCCAGCAGCAGGTCATTGCTCATGTTGATGTGAGTCCCACTCCAGGGACTCAGGGACAAGATGGGCCCTTGTGTCATGGCCATAGTCCCCAGAACACAAAAACTACACCATCTAGTGACGGGGGCAATGTGTCACTTGACTCACTTATGTCCCTTTGGTACCTATAAACACAGGGGCCCTGGCTGGACTCACTCCTGGTGGTTCCATGTGATAATTCTGCTGCAAAAATATCGCGATACGAAAATATCGCCATATTTTTGTGGCGAAATTCACAATGGACCATGTGGGGGACAACCCCTGCATCATTTTTTATTGTGGAGGGGACACCCCCGCAACCCCTGTTCCCACATAATATCCCCAATAAAAATATCGCCTATGGTGAACCAAACGGCCATATTTACGGCAATATTTTTGTTGGGGATATTAATACCTGATACCCTCCTGGTGCCTTTGGCGCCAGGCTCATATAGAGATGTGAGCAGGAACACTTTATGTGTGGCAGGTAGGCTGAACCTGGTGGGCGTGGCTTCAGAAGCTCAGAAGCTCAGCTATATAAGATGCTCCATCCTTAAGGCCAGTGTTTCGCGTTACTGTGCACTCGCGTGCAACGTGACGCTCACTGCCGCTTGGACCAGTTTACTTATCTTTGAAAGCAGACGTTCTCCTGCATACTCACCTCCTGGAAGTGGGTGCTTCATTGCTTCATCTGCAGACTCATCTCCTGACATCCAGTGATCTTGATCCCGATGCCGCAGCATCGCACTCTGCATCCACGAACTCGGACCCTGTGAAGAAGAAGAAAGATAAGGTTAGAACATCCGTCCTAGGGCCGTGCTGCATTTGAACCCCGCGCGCCCCCTGGTTAACAACTTACCAGCTACTGTACCACTGCAGCTTCATTTCTCATTCCCTCCGGCTGTCGCCTCGAGCTTCGCAGCTTCTGCCGGGCTGTCAACATCACCTGCAGGGAAGAAAGCAAAAGAGCAAACATCAAAAGTGGAACGGACAGCAATACAAGACAACAAACTTTACAATACAACAAAAACTGACGAGGAAAGACAAAGGCAAACAGGAACACTTACCTAAAGTATAGTGGCTTAGTCGCAGCAGGACTGGACTACCATATGCAAGGGAACAGTGAAGGAACTCGGTCCAGATCATACAAGCACCCCTGCCAGAAGCAGCAGGACGGAGTGCTCACCAAAACTAATCAATAGGTGAGTTTTCCAGGGACAGCGCATCCCACGGGTACCACAGTTTGGGAGAAGGGATCCGGAAGGGGATCAAGCACACAAGCTGGCATACTCACACCCCCTATTCTCCATGCAGGAGCAGTCCTGAGCAGCATCACCTATTACCACCAGTCACCACATAGGCGCAGAGGGCGAAGTCGGACCCGGGAGGGCTGCAACCGTGCCCCGACGCCTCTGCAGAGACCAGGTGAGCATGACACCTTCTTCTCGGCTCCCAAACATGGTGGAGGCTGGCATATAACTGCACAGGTCCATTAACACAGTGAGGTCCTGGGTACCACTGTGGCTGGCAGAGAGGTAGGTCTTGTTTCAGCAACAGGTTCACCCCCATTGTCCCTGGAGATAGTCAGGGGAGAGAGCTTGTCTCTGCCTTGACCTCACAACAGGAGGAGCCTGGAAAGTACTGTTCTCCCAGCAGGATCCATGTGAAGTCTTCTTCAAAAGTTTGAATCCAAAAGATGATTCCAAGATGATTCAAAGAAGTGGCGGGAGACGCCTTCTTTTAAAGGTACAGGTCTGCAGGTGAATGGATGAAAGGTCACCTGCCTAATTGGTCCAATCCCTGTTCTTGAAGGTAGTGGACTTTGCCCTTCTGACATCACACCCAAAGTGCTTTGCACCAGAGGAAGTGGAAGGGATAGGAAGGAGTGATTGAGGCCGTATGAAACAAGACGATGGAAATCTTCCTCCACTGTACAAAGCTCGCCTATCTACTCTAATCCTTCCACCCTCCATTCTCACCAGGAACATAGGTCTTTAGAAATGCATCACCCTGGTGTGAGACTGCTCCCTTTGAATGGGTGTGCTCCTTTGATGCCTGTGTCCAAGGCAGTTTGCCTGTTGTGTAGCTGTCACTGGAGGAGGGTGTTACCTGCCATCACAAAGAGATGCGAGAAGAGGCATGGCTTTTCAGCTTCCTGTCCTGTCATTTGGACAGAATACACATCACGTTCCACAGCTGAGTTTGGCCCACTGGAGCTGAGTTATGTCAAAGTGGATGTGGCTGCAATGATCATAAGTAGTGCCAGGCACATGCAGAAATAGGTTATATTTAGAGTTTACCCTGCCACCAGCCTGAGCTACTCATTCTCATCATAGATTTGGTACAGGGGGGCATATCTTAAATGCAGCCCCTGTCACTACAGCTGTCAAATGGGCCACTGTGTCCTCGGAAACTGCTCTGTGCCACGGGCAGAACAGCTGCTGCAAATCAGCACACTGATGCATCAGGACACAGATACACACTATGCTTTTGACATGGACCTTATGAAAGGGGAATGTGATGAGCAGAGTACACATTCAGAGAGTGAATTACCAGCATCGTCATTATTTAACAAATGCCTTTCACATCCTTGCCAGATGGCAATTCGTCACACAAGCAGGTTTGAGTATTATATTCATGCTTAAATATGGCCTTAAGTTATTATTATTCATTTTTTGATCACAGAAGTGATTTACCACAAACATTTTGAGCAAGAATGTGTCTTGACTTACTCAAATATTGGACGGGCTTCCAACATTTCAGGTATGGGATTTTATGACTTCTTCTTGCATAAAGTTTAACAGAAGCTCGCTTTCAGCATCGTGGACACTCATTTGATCTAAACACCATTCACCCAGAAGTCGCCACTGCTTCGACAACAGATCAGCGCAGCTGCTAGCGGCAGACAATAGCAAGGGTTAATATTGTAACGTGATTTTAGGTCCAGTGCAGACCTCCTTGTCAGAGCCAAGTTGAGTTTACTGTCCCTGGCTACTGTAGAAACTTTTTGCACAGAATGCATATGTCCGTGGCTGCAGTCATTATAGCAATGCCACTTCTGAGGGGTCCCCGAAAGCCACACCAGCCACAAAGCCCAGACAGAGGCGAATGCTGCCATGCAGAATGCCACAAGCATTTCTCACAGCCTTTAATTATGTGTTCCATACTTTGAAATGTGAGCAGCAATTTCTAAACGGACGCTCACATTTACATCTTAACCACAGGCATCCGTTTAGGTGAAGCGTGCATTGGCAGCCGTGTTATTTAAGATCACTATGCCCCTGTTCAATGATAGCAAGGGTTTTCTCATGCATAGCTGTATGATATATTGCAACGCCTGCAGTCGGTGTTGTAAAAGCACACTCGGGCGTTCTTGCATTGGAGACACTGTTCAGTTATGAAATACACTATGTGCATTCAATGAGTGTACATTAATTAAATGTGGTTCACCAATAGAAAACAAAACTTAGCATTTTAGAATTGTGCGTTCATGGGTGTTAGGGTGTGAATACAATCGTGTGGTTTGAACGAGGAATACAACACACACAGGATTATTCATTTTGCTAATCGTATGCAAATAATGCAGAAATATTGCATTGCATACTCATATCCCCAGCACACAGAGGCTTTTGCAAATATTAGCATTGCCAATTGCTCCTCGGGACATCCAGCTTTATGAATACGTTAACTTACTGTATTTACCAGTCGCACTCACACTCTAAAAACGACACCTTGGTGCCCCCAAACGTTCTCATGAGAGTTCATGTTAACATGCAGGCTTTTCTCACATGTGCATGAATCTCGAGTGTGAGTCTCGCGATGGTTGGGTGGCCAATCAGATCCCCAAAACACTATCGAGAAGTTCGAGCTAGCAATGACTGGCTTTGTATGGCCATAATCGTGGTGGTGTAGTCTCTTCAAGGCCAGTCTCGCCTCCGGTTCTTTTCTAGGTTTGGCTATCGACTTTGCCAGAGAGAGAGAGTGGGTAAAAGAGAGACAGAGAATGAAGATTCCCCCTGCTAATAGCGCAGGGAGCTCTTGATTCTATTAAAGACAAGGAGGCGAGCATTATGCTTCATCTTCTTATTTATTTGCTCTCCAGCAGTTTCAACACAACAAATAAAATGTCCATCTATACGATGGCACAAACACATTTTTTTTTTTTTTTTTTTTTCAAAAACTTCATTTCCCATCAGCCTAGGCCCTGAACCCAGTGTCCTGGTCATGTGACCTAGTCCTTCCTCTTCCTGTAAACCTCCTCTTCTTTGACTGTATTCCAACCAACATTGAAAACATCTCCTGAACTGGCAACTTGATCCGGGAGGTCTATGAACTGTAGAACTGTGAAACGAAATCTCGCCTCCAACTTGCGATCACGATCGATGCTTCCCGATCAGCTCACGTGCTTATTCAGCCGTTCTTCTGATCTTCTCCTAAGACGGGAAAACAACAGTACAAATTAGGGCGGCGGATACACACCCTATTTCTGAGGAAAAAATGCACTTGTTAATTACTCCGTACATATCTTTTATTCTTCCCTTGTGTATCTCGGGTGGGAAATTAATGCTCGCCTCCTTGTCTTTAATAGAATCAAGAGCTCCCTGCGCTATTAGCAGGGGGAATCTTCATTCTATGTCAAGACGGAGGCGAGCATTATGCTTGTTCAAAGCTTCTTACCATAGCTTCTGCCAGTGCATTAATTGGCTTAAAATAAAACGTTCTGAACGTGCTATCACTCGCCCAATCGGCTGCTTTCAAAATATCTTGCAATGTCGCTCCCTGCCGGAGTGCTTTGGATGCCCCCGCTCCTCTTACAGAGTGTGCTCCAAACTTTGCCATGTCTATCCCTGCTAGACTCATGACTTCTCTAACCCACCTTGCTATGGTGGCTGTCGCTACGCCTTTATGCGGTTTCCTGCGCGCTATCAACAATTGCGTTGTCCCCGCTGATCTCAGCTCCGCTATTCTATTTACATATTCTCTTATGCATGCGGCTACGCACCATTTAGGATGATCTTGCATATATGGATACGTTATTGACGAGGAGTCTGTCTTTGTCCTCCTGGCCAGATGAAAAGTCACTCCGTCTGGCCCGTATATCAATCTGTCTACCTCTAAAGCTCTGACGTCTGCCACTCTCCTGCAGGAGATCATGCATAGAAGCATCGCTAATTTCTCCGACAGTCTTCCCAGTGTTAGGTACCTATTACTGGGCCAGTCGGCTAATAGTCGAAGTACTACTGTAACGTCCCATAGCGATTTATATCTCGGTTGCGGAGGCTTTCTATATTTTATCCCCTTCAGGAGTCTAATTACTGCCACGTTCTCACCGACTGGTACTCCTTCAATAGGCATATGGCCTGTCGATATTGCGGATCGATATACCCCTATCGTACGGTAGGCTTTACCGTCCTGCAGGAGTTCTGCCAGGAAATTCACGATCTCTACTAGAGGGGCCGAAATGGGATGAAGACCTCTCGCCTTGCACCATCTTGACCACTTGTACCAAGCTGCATCGTAGCTCCTTCTAGTCGATGGAGCCCATGACTCTGCGATGAGGCTCGCCGCCTGAGACGAAATTCCCGGGAGATTCCAACGTCTCCTGCTATCTTGCACGCCATTAGCGGCATCGTCCCCTTCACTCTCAGAGGGTGATACGACCCAGCTGGGTCCGTGAGGAGATCTTCCTCTTGCGGCAACACTCGGGGATAGTCCGACAACAGTTCCATTAACGCCGGAAACCAGACTTCCATATCGGTACTACTATGATCAGGTTGGCTTCCTCCTTGCGGACTTTTGTTAGAACTCTGCTTATCATTATAAATGGGGGAAAAGCATATAGCGTTTGCCCTCTCCAATCTTGCAGAAAAGCATCTGTCCCTGCTGCTACTGGGTCCGGCCTCCAGCTGAAAAACCTGTCCATTTGAGCGTTCAGTCTGGACGCGAATAGATCTACGTGAAACGGTCCCCAGAGCTTCTCTATTCGCTGGAATGTCGCTCTGTGCAGCATCCAGTCGCTGGTATCTGTGAGATGTCTGGAGTTCCAGTCTGCCACCACGTTCTGGGCTCCTGGTAGATATTCTGCCATCACTGCTGTTCCCGACTCCAGACAAGAGTGCCAGAAGTCCTTGGCTATCTCTGCTAGCAATCTGGACTTCGTCCCACCTAAGTGATTTATGTATTTGACTGCTGAGATGTTGTCCATCTTCAGAAGTATACAAGAGTTCACTCTGTCCTTGGTGAAGGCTCTGATAGCAAAAGAGCCGGCCAGGAGCTCCAGGCAGTTTATGAAGCTTGAGCTCCTCCGAGCTCCATCTGCCTCCCGTTTGCAGTTCTCCGCATCGGGCACCCCAGCCTGCTCTGCTGGCGTCCGATTCTATTACCATGTCCGGGCGGTCGCCAAAAATGGCTCTGCCGTTCCATGCCTCCATGTTCTGGAGCCACCACTCCAGCTCCGTTCGGGCCTCTTGGTCTAGCTGGACTAGCTGGTGATAGCCAAGCCCTTGCTGTAGGTGTCTTATTTTCAACCTCTGGAGCGCTCGGTAATGAAGAGGCCCTGGGAATATCGCTTGGATTGACGCCGCCAGCAGGCCCACAATTCTTGCGATTGTTCGCAGCGATGTGGTCGGTCTGGCGAGGCAGGTCCTTATCTCCCTTCGAATATCTCTGATCTTCCTGTTCGGCAGCTCCAGGGTCGCCGACCTGGTATCTATAATGAAACCTAGGAATTCTATCCTCCTGGCTGGCACGGTTTCTGATTTCTCTTGGTTCACTAAGAATCCCAAAGAGGTTAATAGGTTCGCTACCCATCTGGTCTGATATCGCAGCGCTTCTTCGCTGCTTGCCATTATTAGGATATCGTCTAGGTAGATGATGATCCGAATGCCCTTCTCTCTGATTGCTGCTGCTACTGGTCTCATCATTTTCGTAAAAGCCCAGGGAGCGGACGCTAGTCCGAAAGGCATCGTGGCGAACTGCCATAATCGCCCGTCCCAGTTGAAGGCCAGGAAGGGTCGGTATTCTTGATCTACTGGGATCGTGAGATACGCGTCCTTCAGGTCTATCCTCGTGAGCCAGTCGCCCTGTCTGAGCGTGTCTCGCAGTTGGTGGGTCCCTTCCATCTTGAAGTGGTTGTAAACTACCCACTCGTTCAAGTCCTTCAGATTTATTACTGGCCTCACTTTCTCTTTCCTGTGGACCAGGAACATATTGCTTATAAATTTCGGAGCTACGCAAGGCTCGATGGCCCGTTTCTCTGCTAAACTCTGAAGTTCTGTTCGCAACAGGGCTGCTTCTGTTCGCGCTGCCACTATCAACCTGGGGGTTCTGTATTGGACTGGGGTCTGAGTGAATTGTATGTGTAGGCCTCTGACTGACTGAAGCACCCAAGCGTCGCAGGAAAGCGCGCGCCAGTTCTCCCAGTACATCGCTGTCCTCCCCCCTACTGCAGGGTAAGCGGTTACTCTCACCTGTGGGAACGTATTGACCTCTTCCCTGTCCTCTGCCTCGTCTTCCTCTGGGGAAACGGCCTCTGGGTTGGAAGAAGGTATCTGGCTTCTTATCTTCCCAATATTGCGCTCTGTTCGATTGAGGCCTTCTGGCTGACTGATAACGACCGGACGCTCGGCCTCTGTAGCGACCGGTCCCTCCAAAAACCCTTCCGGGGAAGATCTTTCGAATGGAGGCTTGCGCCTTCTCCAATGAGGTGTAGGTCCCTACGAACCTCCCCATCTCCTTTCCGAAGGTTTCGCCGAACAGTAGTCCTTGCGCGGCCTCTCCTGCTTCGTAGGAGGACAGGTCTCCTAGCTTTTGATCTATCTTCAGAAGCAGCCCCCTCCTACACTCTGAGGATATGGCGCAGTTCGCGTTACCCAATAGGCATACGGCTCTTTGGGCCCAGTTCGCTAATACATCCGGGTCAATTTCTTCGCCTGTGTCTTTCGCTCTCTCTGCCAGGTCCATGATCTTGGCTAATGGGCCTGCTAGATCCAGGACTTTCTCCTGGCAACTCCTCCAGGAGCGGTCGATCCCTTTCCTAGGGTCTCTATTCGATTTTGCCACAAACGCTAGTATTTTAGGGTCTAATTCTGGCGCTTCTGCTACCTTCCCTGGGAGTTCCGGTCTGGGGCATTCCGCCCTCATTCTTTGCCTCACTTCCTTGTCTAAGGCATTGCGCAGCCTCTGCGTCATGTATCGTGCCACTCTCGGGGAGGGCACCCATTCCGACGATCTCGGGTTCCTAATCTCCTCGGGTTGAAACATGTCTGAGGTTTCCACTTCTAGGTGATTCAGTTTTCTCAGTCTCTTTTTCGGAGGCGGCAGGCTCCCTTCGTCTCCGTCTTTGTCTTCCTCCTCCTGCGAGGATGTCGGAGATTCTGCGAATTCCTCTTCTCGAGGGGCCTCCTCTCCTGTGTCTCCCATATTCTCCTCCCCTGGGTAGGGGGTCATGAGGCTCGGCACCTCCGACTTGGCCATAAAGGCTTCTCTGAGCCTATTGAAAGCGTCGGATGCCTCCGGGGCCTTTGGATTCGCCCCTTCAGGTTGGCCCGGGGGGTCAGAAGAGTTTGCGCTCTTCCGGGCCTTCGTACACCCCTGAGGGCTCTCTGGCGTGGCCCTGGTGGACGTGCTTGTCGATGGTACGGTGCTTCTGTCCTTTTGGCTTAGGACGGTCTCGATAGTTAGCAGGCGGTCCTGCAGGGGTCTGACTCCTAGAGCCACTGCCTCTATGAGTGAATTACCCAGCATGTCCTTGAAGCTCTGAGCCAGGTCTTCCGAGTACGTGGCTTCTTGCTCCTCCTCACTCCACTCAAAATCGGCCATGATACGTGCTGGTAGGTGCCTGGTAGTACCTGAAAAGGTGTAGGGGCACGTCCACTTCTCACTCTTTTATCTAGAGGCTGCACCTGACTGCAAAGCAGCTTCTTTACCTTTTTCAGTGTAGGCACTGAGTTCACCAATTCGCTCGAATGAGCGCTCTCCGGTAAGGATTACGGGTCTGTTCCTCGGCGAAGCCCCGCCTCTGCGGGGGAGCTGGGGAAAAGACGTATCTCCTCCGGCGTCGCCCGCGATTGGCGTTAACTCTGTTTCTCGCGCCTCCCTCCCGAAGGTGGGGGTCTCGCTCTCTCACTGTCGGCGCGAGTGTGGTGTCCTAGGCCGGCCCCTGAGGTGCTGATACTGCAGCACGGGGCCAGGCTAAAAACTAATTAAAGTAAAGGATTGTCGAATCCTCCCTACGCTGCGCGACTCCTGCGCGCTGCCCTAATGATAGGTCGTGACGAAAACGCTATATATCATCGCTACAACTGATAACCCAAGACAAAAGCTGACAGAAAGGGTACTTATCTCTTTGGAGAGCAGGAAAAGAAGAGGAGGTTTACAGGAAGAGGAAGGACTAGGTCACATGACCAGGACACTGGGTTCAGGGCCTAGGCTGATGGGAAATGAAGTTTTTGAAAAAAAAAAAAAATGTGTTTGTGCCATCGTATAGATGGACATTTTATTTGTTGTGTTGAAACTGCTGGAGAGCAAATAAATAAGAAGATGAAGCATAATGCTCGCCTCCGTCTTGACATAGAATGTATTTTTGATGGGAGAAGGAGATTGTTTTTGTTGCACTATTGGTTTTAGGCCTTTGCATTTTAGGGGGTTCAGGCTATCATCGAGGATATGATGTCTGAGATGAAGATGGCATCAACTGTGGAGGATGATACAGAAGTAGCTAGGCTTGTGGCACTGACTTGCCTAGCTGGCAAAGCAGACAGAGGAGTGCCAGGCAAGGCTTCAATTGTGCAGGAGGCATTCTGCCACATGATCCTTAATGCAAGATGTCTGCAACCTGAGAGAGGAGGAGGCCATCCAGTGCACTGTGCAGTGCAGACTCTACTAGAAGGAAGACAGGGCCACACGCGTAGGGAGAACAGATTGGACATGATGGCCGTGTGCATCCACATTCTGTAGTGGCGTGCTACCCCTCTCCAAAAGACACACACCTGTTGCCACCAGCCCAGCCTCTCCTGAAGCAATCACAGCAGCACCTGGCAGCCCCCCCAGGATGCTGCATGCAGAATAGGGCATAGGTTATGGCATAGTGGTCAGACCACAGATGACCCTTCCACAGCCCACACACGTATAGCCAATAACAGTGCCATATGCCCCAAACAGGGTTGTGTTTGCGCCCCAGGGTAGTTTTGGAGGATACTGTGGCTCTGCCTCCTTTTGTGGTCAAATGGCAGACTAGGTTGCCCTGTAAGGCAGACACTTTTCACCTGCATTGTCTGACATCATGTGATCAGATGCCTCTGAAGCTGAAGGCAGTTTAGGAAGCAGTGTGGGATATGCGTGTCCCAACTGACGCCTGAAACTGAGATAATGAAATGCATCTTTGCTCTCACGGTCAAGATAGAACAAAGGGAGCCCGGGTGGGGGTAGAAGCAGGCAGATCGACGCCAAACCTAGGCAGCTAGAAGGAACATGGGGACCCATTCCTCCTCTGTTTTTACTGTGGGAAGATAGGTAATTCTGTCAGAGTCCGTCCTAGAAAGGATTTGAAAAATGTCCCTACACATCCGTAAACAGGGCTGATGGGGCATGATCACTGTGACACACTCCTACCCCCTACACTCCTAAACCCAGGCCTCTTCCCCCTAGATCTGATATGGATCAGGCTAATAATAGCTAACTTCAATCATCTGGTAATTAGATTAGGGCTGTGATTGGCTATGGAGCCCAAGGTACATTCTTAGTTGCTGGCTTTGCCAAAAAAGTATACTGCTCCTATACCAAGTCCATCACAGACCCCACCCTTGCTGTCACTGGATCCCACCTTACCCCAGTACATATTACCCCTATGGGCCTATGTAGAACCTCCCAGTTGTAGAACCGGGAAGTTCTACATAACATGTAGAGTAAACCATCACAAAGGCATTGCATTCAACATCATAGATGCCCCTTCTTTAACGTTATTTGCATCATGCCATGGTTGACTTGACATACATCTGTGATCAACTGGGCCTGGAGGGGGATAAGTTTACAATCAGCCTATTGAGGCCAGTATTGCCATCTATCCTTGCTAATCCTGCCCTGAATGCATGGGTAAAGGAGGCACAAAAGGAGAAACCCATTGCTAGCTTCATTGAAGGTCGTGTATTATTCCAGCAGAAGAGATGAGGACTTGTGCCCTTATTAGCCTTAGTATTTCTTGGTGCATATTCAACCATAGGAGTTCACATTTATGGAAGGACGTAATGGCCAATGAGACCATCCTTCTTAAGGACAACATCCAAGACAATCTGAGAAAAGGGTTCCACCAACTGTCTACCAGACCTGCATTATTATCCAAGGAAGGACTGGAATTAATTGAGACACTGTGCATAGTACTGCCAGATGAACTAGATTATGATAAAGACCTGAAATCTGAAATCCTTTTGCAAATACTAATTAACCAGGAACAGGGAGCTTACATACCAAGTTCATTCGCAAAGAAACAAACCTCATGATATTATAAGGTACGACGAGGCAAGGGAGGGGAAACAGAGGGAAGACAGAGATAACGATCCTACTAGGTAATGTGACATTGAGATCACGCAAGTGCAGGGGAGGAGGAAGGGGAAAAGTGTGGGGGGAAAGGGGAGGGGGCGGTGCAGTACATAGGATAGCAGTAAAATAAATAAAGAGAATAAATAAAAGTGCAGCGGCAAGTGCAAGATTAAGTGCAGACATCCGGTGTCAAGTGCTAGTATGGTTGTAGAGATACAGAACCAGTCCCCAAGTGCAGGGTTGCCAGGGGGGCAGTGCAGGTGTACAACTGGTGAGGCGGGGATGTTGGCCCAAGATCAGAGGGTAGCCAGGTAACCAGTGCAGTTTCAGATTCAGCCAGGAGATCAGCAGGGGAGGGGAGGGGAGGAGAGAAAGCAGAAGCAAATAGGAAGGTATTGAGGTGCTTCTGGAACTGGAGATGGTTCTCCTCAAGTTTCAGAGAGGCAGGGAGGCTGTTCCAGAGGGAGGCCCCAGTAGAAAAAAGAGATCTACCACCAACTTGCTGCTTGGAGAAGTGACTAACCCCGAGGGTGTTGGAGGCGGATGACCGAAGAGCTTGAGAAGGAAGACATTTAGGAAGAGAGAGTTGAAGGTTTTGAGGTCCCAGGCCCAGAATGCCTTGTGGACAATGCAGAGGGTTTTGAATGTAATCCTTGCCACCACTGGGAGCCATTGCAGAGATTTCAGTCCTGGAGAGATATGATCACTTGGCTTGAAGCCAAGGACAAGTCTCGCAGTCCTGTTTTGGATGAGTTGCAGAGGATGGAGAGTAGAGGCAGGCAGATTTAGAAAGAGGCTGTTGGAGTAGTCCAGCCTAGAGAGAAACAGAGCTCTGGAGACAGTGAGCTTCTGGGGGAAGGAGAGGAAAGGAAGGTTACCTCTCAGGGGGAGAATCTGGTAGTGTGACTTCTTAGAGACATCAGAGATGTGAGGAGAGAAGGAAAGTGTGGAGTCGAAGATGACCCCAAGGTTTTTAGCCTCACAGGTGGGAGCAGGAAGAGGGCCAAGAGAGGCCAGACAGAGAGTGACAGGAAAGGAGGGAGCCGGTGTGCCGATGAGGAGAATCTCCGTCTTACTGGCAAAAGGCAGAGATCATTGGCGGCAAACCACTCCTGTATGGCAGACAGACAGTCAGAGATGAGAGAAGGAGAAGAGGTGTCTGTAGGGAGCCTAGAAATGAGCTGAGTGTCATCCGCATAGCACTGAAAGTTGGGGCAGTGAGTGGCAATGTGGTGGGCAAGAATTGCCAGGTATTGATTGAAAAGCCAGGGCGAGAGGTTAGTCCCCCGGGAACACCACAGGTAGAGATAGAGACAGAGGAGAGGAAGAACCCAAGTTGGACCTGGGAGTGTCGATCGAAGAGGAAGGAGGTCAGCCAAGCCGGGGCCTGATCGGTGATAGCCACGTTATCACGGAGATGGTAGAGCAGGATGGTATGGTTGAGTGTGTCAAAGGCAGAAGAGAGATCAAGTAAGATGAGGACACATGCGGTTTTGGAATCGAGTTTGGAGAGCAGGTCTTCACTGATGTTCAGGAGAGCAGTTTCCGTGCTTCTGGCAGCACTGAAGCCAGACTGATGGTCGTGAAGACAACCAACATATTCAGAGTGAAGATTAAGCTGGGAGATGGCCAGCTTTTCCAGGCATTTGCCCAGGAAAGGAGTGATGGTGATTGGACGATAGTTAGCTGGCAGGAAGGGTCGGCAGAGGGTTTCTACAGTGGCAAAGGAGTGGTTGCAAAAATCAGTCACAGCAGGAGCAAGGGTGTCGATTTGGTCCAGGATGGTTTTGGAAAAACAGGGGTGAACCTGTTTTGACAACACTTTCATAGATCGGACTTGTTTAGAAACCTTGTCGGAGGAGAACAGGGGAAAGGCAGAGAAGGGGGGAAGAGAGGTGGCCGAAGAAGGGCCAGAGGAAGAGCAAGGAGTAGAGGGAGGAGGGGGAGAGGAAGAAAGAGAGGACAGTATGTCCTGAGTTTTAGCGATGAAATGAGAAGCCAGGGTCTGGGAGGGGACAGGAGAGGTAGACACTGCAGCAGGATTGGCCAGCTCCTTCTAGATTTTAAAGAGTTTGGCCGAGTTTTTAGGTGCCGCAGAGATGCAGTAAGGAACAAAGAAAACAAGGTCATGCACTTTAGGAGTTCTAAGCAGTGGGGTTAGGCGAACAGCCAGGCTTTTTCAGGGCTTCTCAGAAGGCTCAGTACTATTCCTCGGCTTTCAGGGCAAGCGGGAGAGAGTTCCATTGGTTGTTGACCACTGTATGGAAACTTGATCCTCCTTTGATTTTGTTTAAATTTCAGTTGGGCATATGCCAATCTGAGTGTCCTGGTGGGTTCAGCCTTTGAGACTTTTTGCTACAAATAGAGAGGCGCTGAGTTGGAGAGACATCTGTGTAATGGATACAGTTTTGTAGATGATCTTTTCTCGAATCGGGTGCCAGAGGGCCGCTCTTCTTGCAACTGAGATGTGATCTAATTTCAGGATGGTCGGGGCTGCACAGAGTGTATTGTTCTGAATCACCTGCTTCTTTTGGATGTTGTGCGATGAGGTGCTGGCAAAGAGAGCGTTGCACTAATTCAGCCTTGACACAATGACAGCTCGGGCAATAGTTATGCAACTGTTTAGACATAGGAACTGTCTGGAGGCGATAATCAGCTTTGACGTATATGTGGCAGAGGAGGCAATGGATTTCACTTGGTGTGTGAGTGAGAGGGTGTCATCCAGGTGGGCACCCAAGGTTTTCACTGAGGAGGAGACTGGGATCTGGATGCCATTGATGCAAATGGCACTAAGAGAACATATCCATATTCTGTAATTGCTGCTTCCTTTTAACATATGCTTAATTATGTGTTCCATGAAATCATGTGAAGATATGTTGTGGTATGGCTAAAACGAACATTATCATAATCTGATAAGGATACCACTACTGCACCACAGCTCCAATTATTGACTTCAGTGTTGGTGACTGGCCTAATTAAACACGCCATTTAACCGTGGTGCTACATCTGTTTTTGTCTTGTGCCCTGCTCCTGGTATTTTACAACCAAAACAGTGCACACCGAGCCACCTTTCACAGGGCACAGTAGAATACCACTAGCAATATGTTCAATTCATCATTTGGAACTGAAGCTGGACCACTGAGCGGTTTTTGCATACTCCATTCTCTTCGAGAGGAGCACCATGGCTGGAAACATGTGAGTTCCAGTTGCACGAATTTGCTGATGTATATGTACATGTTCTGCAGCTGTTACTTGTTTTTTGCACTTTTCTAAAATTGCAAATTTCTAAAATGTCTCTTTAGAAAATACCACATAAAATGTTTACAATAGCAGAGCTAAGCAAGTAGGATATTAAGGCAGCCCTACAAGCTGATAGGTTCTATATATGTCTCCACCATGTCAAATACAGACTGTCTATTCTTCCATCCATAACAGAAAATGACCATTCCTCGTTGGCACCATTTTGCATGCTGCTGATAAAAACTGCAAATATGTACTTTAAAAACAGGTGGAATATAACTAATTGGAATTCTTCCATGAGTGACTTTTATGACATTGTGAAGCTGACACATGGCAATCAATCGTTATCACAGTTCAACATTTGGTCAATGTTTGGTTCCAGTCTGGATTTGCTCATTTAACGCCAATAAAGTACTCACATCCTTGCTGCACTGCTTTCATTGCCTTTGTAACTCTGCAGACACTGGTAAAACTAAGAGACTTGTGCAACTCATTGTCAGCTTCTGCAACATTTGGGAATTATCCTTCCAGCTGTGTATCTAAGGGCTTTCACGCTGCATGCCCATTTCTCACCCTCTTGCCTAATTAAAAGATGGTAGGATGGTGATGAAGCACATGCTCCTCCACCAATGTGGGGGTTCAGCTTCCTCTGACTGATAGTTAACTGGAATTGCAAGGTGTGTATGCCAGTCACCTTTCAATGCTAAATATTTTGATGTGATTTTAAATATGTGTATATGCAAGGCACTTTATTGTTGGAATGTTTTGAACGTAAGTGATTTAATAAATAAATATTGAATTGTATGATTTGAAAACGTTTTTATTTCTCTTCCCTGCATACAAATTAATATATGCATGTTGATAAATTGACGTTTGTATAATTGGGGAAATAAATTGCATTCAATTCGTTGAGACAATTTTGCTTTTCCCCGAGTATTTTTCCCCGGTCTTTGAGTGCCTTATTGGGACAATCACATGTTTTTATAGTGTCATAATCAAAGATGTGCAGGTGAAACAAAGTTGCATCGCTGGAGGAGGCTTAGTTTATATCAATGGGGAAAGCATCTACATGCTTACCAGATGATTCTAAGAATACAAACGTATATGCTGGACATAGAAAGCTCCCAGGCTCGCACATAAAACCAATTGGATCTTAAAATGGCTTAGGCCTTATGAGAATTATGGCCCACTCCCTAAGCCCAAACAACACTCATTACTCCAGGAGCAAATCCTTTCCCAATGCCCACTCACAGGGAGAAGTGTGGATCCTATGTAACCCAGCCAACTCTGTCTGTCAGTGTGGGGGCTTCAAGCAGGAGTTGGAGCAAGACGTTTGGTGGCACATGAAGAGCAAGGAGGGAATTGGAGGTTGGAGGCAGAGTTATTGAACAATTATTATCCTCTTTGGAGCTATTGAGGAGGTTAGAGTAAGGCATGTTTATTGGGAGATGGAGAGTAATTGAGGAGGTGAAGGGTGAGAAATTCACTACCATCTGCAGAGGAATACTGAAAAAGATTAGCGGTTGAAATAGAATTGAAAATCCGGAGGAGGTGGGGGAGACAACAGATACTCCTACTAGCCAGCGAGTCCAGTGAAAATCCCACTGACCAGGTCAGTTGAGGGAAGATTTCACAGATATGGGAGGGGGAACGAGATGGTGCAACCTCATAGAAGGAGGGGGGCAGGGACTAAGAACTTAGAGCAGGGAGGGGGTCAAGCAGCCAGGCTATGCCAACATACACCCTCAACTCCTGAGGATGAAGACCCACTTCTGCCTAAAATGGCAGGAGGTGAGACAGTAGGCTTATCAAAGCTGTGCCCACTGGGCATCAGAGGGTCTCTGCTGCTCATTCTATATAGATGGGTTTGTGAATCCTGTCAACCTGTAGACAAGGACCAGAGCATTGACACAAACTTAAAGCTGCAGTCAGGGGGGATCCAATTCCCTTGGTACTATGCCGATGGAATTTATTTTTGTTCTTTGCCTCGTCCTTTGAGTTTTCTTCTAATATTTTAGATTGTTTTGTGCAGCTCAGGTGTGGAGATTTCAACACGCAAGAGAATGTTGACCGCATGGTCCCATAACCTATGTTGAGTTGTATGTTCCCTTATCTCACATACCTGATCAGCATTGGCTCTGTTTCATTGTTGTCTTAGTCTTCTGCCCAATCACTGTCATTTCTGTTATGTGTCTCTGCCCTGAGGCTTCAATTATGTCCGGAATGTGGGACTAGCCAACACCAAAATGACCCACTTTGAACCATTTCAAGAATGTCATCTGTGCCTGAAAACGGGCATGCCCTTCCTAAGCGCTATAGTCTGTCTTCACAGACTTTGCACAGTCTTTCGTTCTGATTAGTTCCCTGAGTTGACTACCCTTTTCTCGAGCGTTTCTCTCAAAGACTCTTATTTATTGTGATACAACTTTCCCCAGTTTATTCCCCAAAATAAGCAGCCAAACAGAGAGAGTACACGAAAACGTTAAGCAATACTTCCAAAGCCATTGTACTACTCCAGCAGAACAATAGTTGGTATCTGAATACTCCTATACAACTTCCACCTATTCCACTAGCTGTACCAATACATTTCTTTTAGTTCCATCACTCATCTTTGAATGTTGCTATAATCTGCACTATTTCTTTGGCTTCCTCAGGGCGGCCGTCAGCGTTGGATCGCAGGACCGCTGGATGCCTCAGGGAGCATGGATGCAAATCCCGGGATAACAAGGGGTGCCGGGCACGTTTGCAAAGTGACAGTTGTGAGAGTGAGAGTGTGAGGGAGGACACAGCACTACATCTCTGGTGGGGGGCTTTCAAGAAACAGGACACTAGTGACAAGCAACCAATAAATGTTAAGGCCCGCATTGTCATGGATGACAGCTCCCCACCAAAAAAAAGGAGAACTTCCCTTGCACTGGCTGCGGGCATCCCAACCACTTAAGCGATTGTTTCTGCAACCCTACAGTCCCATTCCTCTCTGTACTGATGAGGTTCCAACCGAAGCACTTACGAGTTATTTGCACTCTGTTCTGCCCCTCCCCTCTGGCACTTCTCCTCGCCCTCCCCCCGCACTTGCACCATTTGAATGACACAAGGCCTAGTAAGAGCATTGTTTTGTCCACCTCTGTCCCCCCTTCTTTGTCTTGTCACGCCTAGAAAGACTTTTGTATAGGCGCGTTATAAATGACCTATCATATCATATCATATAGGAGGAACACAGTGCCATCTGCTGTAGAAGTAAGGGGATTTAATTTAATGAAGAAGCTCAAGAAAGAGGAAGAAATATTTGTGAGTAACAAGGCAAAACAGTATTGGTTATCCACCCCGAAGCTTTTTGACCACACCTGGATAGCCGCTGATCCCATGGGAGGAATCATGGGACTGATAGAAAAATTATATTGCAGCAGTAGACAACATACATTTCACATCAGAAAAAAAAATAAGTTCTTACTATTACATGTACTGGGACCAGACAGGAAAATGTTCAGAGAACTACCACTGTTGACGTCAGGGGAACACGGAGGTGGAGACATGAATGTTTATGATCTAGCACTGAGATAATTGGATAAGTACCTTGTGCCCAAAGTATATATCCCCATTAACAGATTTCACTTCTACTCGGGAAACAGAGGACATATGAAGGAGTGGAACATTTAGTCTCACCGCTCAAAAGACATTAACAGCATTATGCAAATTTGGCACAGGAATTGGTCCTGATGAATTAATTAGGGACTAAATCATAATACGTACCAAGCATTCAACAAAAGAAACATTTTTGTGGACGTGTGGAGAACCCACAGTAGACAAAACAATCACAATACCAATACCACAATATATGCCTTGCATATACACATATTTAAAATCACATCAAAATATTTAGCATTGAAAGGTGACTGGCATACACACCTTGCAATGCCAGTTAACTATCAGTCAGAGGAAGCTGAACCCCCACATTGGTGGAGGAGCATGTGCTTCATCACCATCCTACCATCTTTTAATTAGGCAAGAGGGTGAGAAGTGGGCATGCAGCGTGAAACCCCTTAGATACACAGCTGGAAGGATAATTCCCAAATGTTGCAGAAGCTGATCAGCGTTGGCTCTGTTTCATTGTTGTCTTAGTCTTCTGCCCAATCACTGTCATTTCTGTTATGTGTCTCTGCCCTGAGGCTTCAATTATGTCCGGAATGTGGGACTAGCCAACACCAAAATGACCCACTTTGAACCATTTCAAGAATGTCATCTGTGCCTGAAAACGGGCATGCCCTTCCTAAGCGCTATAGTCTGTCTTCACAGACTTTGCACAGTCTTTCGTTCTGATTAGTTCCCTGATTTGACTACCCTTTTCTCGAGCGTTTCTCTCAAAGACTCTTATTTATTGTGATACAACTTTCCCCAGTTTATTCCCCAAAATAAGCAGCCAAACAGAGAGAGTACACCAAAACGTTAAGCAATACTTCCAAAGCCATTGTACTACTCCGGCAGAACAATAGTTGGTATCTGAATACTCCTATACAACTTCCACCTATTCCACTAGCTGTACCAATACATTTCTTTTAGTTCCATCACTCATCTTTGAATGTTGCTATAATCTGCACTATTTCTTTGGCTTCCTCAGGGCGGCCGTCAGCGTTGGATCGCAGGACCGCTGGATGCCTCAGGGAGCATGGATGCAAATCCCGGGATAACAAGGGGTGCCGGGCACGTTTGCAAAGTGACAGTTGTGAGAGTGAGAGTGTGAGGGAGGACACAGCACTACATCTCTGGTGGGGGGCTTTCAAGAAACAGGACACTAGTGACAAGCAACCAATAAATGTTAAGGCCCGCATTGTCATGGATGACAGCTCCCCACCAAAAAAAAGGAGAACTTCCCTTGCACTGGCTGCGGGCATCCCAACCACTTAAGCGATTGTTTCTGCAACCCTACAGTCCCATTCCTCTCTGTACTGATGAGGTTCCAACCGAAGCACTTACGAGTTATTTGCACTCTGTTCTGCCCCTCCCCTCTGGCACTTCTCCTCGCCCTCCCCCCGCACTTGCACCATTTGAATGACACAAGGCCTAGTAAGAGCATTGTTTTGTCCACCTCTGTCCCCCCTTCTTTGTCTTGTCACGCCTAGAAAGACTTTTGTATAGGCGCGTTATAAATGACCTATCATATCATATCATATAGGAGGAACACAGTGCCATCTGCTGTAGAAGTAAGGGGATTTAATTTAATGAAGAAGCACAAGAAAGAGGAAGAAATATTTGTGAGTAACAAGGCAAAACAGTATTGGTTATCCACCCCGAAGCTTTTTGACCACACCTGGATAGCCGCTGATCCCATGGGAGGAATCATGGGACTGATAGAAAAATTATATTGCAGCAGTAGACAACATACATTTCACATCAGAAAAAAAAATAAGTTCTTACTATTACATGTACTGGGACCAGACAGGAAAATGTTCAGAGAACTACCGCTGTTGACGTCAGGGGAACACGGAGGTGGAGACATGAATGTTTATGATCTAGCACTGAGATAATTGGATAAGTACCTTGTGCCCAAAGTATATATCCCCATTAACAGATTTCACTTCTACTCGGGAAACAGAGGACATATGAAGGAGTGGAACATTTAGTCTCACCGCTCAAAAGACATTAACAGCATTATGCAAATTTGGCACAGGAATTGGTCCTGATGAATTAATTAGGGACTAAATCATAATACGTACCAAGCATTCAACAAAAGAAACATTTTTGTGGACGTGTGGAGAACCCACAGTAGACAAAACAATCACAATACCAAAACAAGTTTAACATACGGAATTGTATATCAAAGTTGCTAAAGAGAAAAGGAACATTGCTGCAGAGGAAGTCCTTGCAGTTAATGCCATCAACCCAAACCACTAGTGAAGAAGCAAACGATTACAAGAAGATTAGCAAAGTCTAGGAAGCACAATGACTCTCAAGAGAAAAAGTACAAACAACATGGGGAACCTAAATTCACAACTTTGATCACAGAGAGAATACAATGTTGACAAAGCAGAAAACTATGACATTACGCAAACACACAGCAATGTCCGGGCCTTAACCAGAGATGTTCTCATTGTGAAAGGAGGGGGAATTTTGCCGAGGTTTGTCAGAAAAAGTAGATAACTGTGTGTACTCAGGAGAGTGAAGAGTCCAAAGAAGCACAAGTTATGACTAGAAGGAGTCGCAGAGGAAATAACAAACTCAAATGCCACCAATATCACCATGGACAGCAGACACTTAACGCCGTTTGTAATGTCATTTAGGATGTCTTGCTTCTGCAGGATGGCCTTTAAACTTGCATCTGCAGTAGCAGTTTTTCAGAGAGTAATGACACATCTATTGAACAGAAAACCTGGAGTGTTGGTATATCAAGATGCTATTTTGATTCGTGGCAAAGACAATGAAGCTCATGAGGAGAGGTTGAATCGTGTGCTAAAATACATTCCAGAAGTGGATTAACTATAGAATTTAGTAGTCTCCATAACTAGGCCACATGATTTAATGGGTCTGGATATAAACCAAAAATAGACACTATGGACGCCATCAGGGGACACCTAAACCTGCTACTGTTGAAGAGGCTCACTCGTTTTTAGGATTATCAGAGTTCTACAGCACATTTGTAAGGGGGGGTTGTTGAAATCACGCCTCTGCGAAGAGAACTGACAAAAAGGCAGTGACGTTCAAATGGAGGGATGTGGGAGTTTGGTCAGAAGGATACGAGAGGAGCTGTGTAGTGCACCCAGTTTAGGAGGATATTCCAAATTACTGCTATCTGAGGTGACATTGGACACGAGTACAAAAGGATTGGGAGCAGTTATGTCTCAGATTATAGAAGAAGAGAAGATTATTTGTTGCACGTGAAGGCTAGTCTCACAAAACGCACACACAAGAGTAAATAAAACCCGCTAGGGAAAGAAGCCAAGAGATAGCTTTGCAAGGATAACAATGTTTACTCATACAAAACACAAATATCAGCAAAGGACTCTGCTGCTCGAGAGCGCTCTGGTATTAGGTTAGAAAAAAGTGGTTCATAACTTAAAAAAAGTCACACTATGGGGTGCACTCCAGGATCACTGATTGAAGGCACCCTACACATGGGGTTGCTCCATAGGTGATGCCAAGCAATAATTGCCTGCTTCTTTTCTGTCGATCTGGCTCCACGTGGTTCAGCTGGGCTCATCCTTGCAGTGAAGTTTAGGGCATACATGAGACACAAAGGCCCTCATTACCAGGATGGCGGTATCGGAAGTACGGTACCGGTAAGCATGCCAGTACCGTACTACCCAGACCACCATACTACGGGCTCTAACCGCGGGAACCATTTCACCCGCTAGGTTTTTCCTGACAGGTGTAACGGCACCCACGAGCAGAGCACATGCAGAGTTGTGCCGATGCCTCCGACGACCCCCATGCAGCACTAGGGGGCAGAATGGGGGATGAGGAGGCCCTTGATTCCAGCACCCGAAAATGGGCAAGTACCGGGTCTGCCTAACTCGGCATGACCCGGTTCTTGCCCATTCACGGGTGCTGGAAAAAATGGAACTCGGGTGGCAGCCATGCCGTTTTTAACAGCACGGCTACCGCCAGAGTAGTAATGAGGGCCAATGTATCTTAAACAACTAAAACCGACTATTCACTCATTATTGCAAGCACCTGGGCATCACAGGAAAGGGGTGCCGGGGGGGGGGGGATAAAATACAGTCATGCTGACCCATACATTCAGGACTTCATTAATACCGCAGTTCCCACACCCAAGGTCTCCCACCTGGGGTTTGATCTGTGATCTACCCTTCCCGATACCTCATGTTACAGGAGACTTGTGTTGCTGTTAGGGAGATATATGGTTGTGAAGGTTTTAGATCTGTCGTGGGTACATTGGAGAGGTTAGGACCTGAGTGTCAGGTCGGTGGAGTGTGGCCAGCTCCGACCTGGCTCGGTCAGGGTCAAGGACCTGATGGCAGGTTAGTGGAGATTAATGGACGCAGCACCGGGCCTGGTACTGTCTCACACTCTGCACAGGGCACATTCCTAGAGGTGATACTAAATATTCACAACACTGGAGGAACAAGAGGGAAATGGACTTCTGTGGGAACAGGGCTTGTGCGGAGCTGACTTGTTGTGCCAATATTGAGCCTGGCACCTCTGTGTGTACTCGGGACATGAGCATCACAGCCAGCAGCTTGTCTGTTCTTGGACTAATACAAAATGGAGTCGCGAGTCACAGGCAGGACTAGTGCTATTCACCTACTTCTATGTGCTTCAGGGCTCTTGAATGATATCTGGGACTGTGGGCTAATCCCCCCTTGTGTGTTAAATAGCCTTGTATGGGGTTTGCCTTATTTGGAAGTGTCTAGGTGGGTGGGATAGACTCCTCTCCATCCCAACAGTTCCCCATTTCATTACTTCTACAGTAACAAATTCACCCCCCATCCATATTTTCGTTCATTAGCATGTCTTTCTGCCTCTTCCGATGCTGGGGTACCATTTATGGGCATCCATGCTCTACAGACACATCTCAAACTTTCCCCCTGTTGCTGTAGAGGAGAAGCCAAGTGCCTCTATCGAAAGTCCCGCCCCATTTTGAGTATATGTTGGAAACCAAAAATTGCGACATGTGCAAAGCCAATAATGCTAACCTATACCGTGAAAAAACATCTTCGAAACAAAGTATCCATTGAGAAAACCCTAAATGATGTACTCGCAAAGAAATGACAGTCTTCTGAAAGAAGTTACGGAAGAATTGTGAAGATGAATGAAAGAGAAGGCTGGTGACATCACATGAAGCAAAAATGACACACCAGGAAGACATGCTAATGAAGAGAGTACATAGAACTTATAGAATCTGATAGCAAAGTAAAACATTGAATAACATATTATGAGCAAAATGGATATTGCACATGCGTAGAGCACTGAAGAAAATGCAAAAACGTCTAATAATTATACAGCTGCAGTAACGCAAGTAGAATAAGTAATCATAAGGATGGTTATAAATATTGAATAGACTGCAGGCAGTGGCGCCAATAAATATATAAGTGTGTATAGAATCTGGATGTTCCACAATGCATGCTAAGCAAACTTGGACCCCTTGAATATAAGGGCTGAAAGTGTGGCACAGTTAAAGAAAACAGCCGGTGGCAAAGGACGATTCAAGAAGGTTTGTCTGGCACAGTCTTAAGGTTTGGGGCAGCCAAGAAACTGATTATCTATTCGAGGAGATACAATGAACGTGAGAAGCAAGACAGGCTCCTGTTGAGGTGTAATCGAAAAACACTAGAAGTTCCAGGTGTTAATCATTTAATAGTGTTAAATGAAAATAAGGAGCTCAAAACGTGGTCTCCTGTCACATTGTCAGTTGAAAATAGACTTTGGGCAAGCTACACGAAGACCAGAAGATAAGGCCAAGCTCACACTCCCTTTTATTCTCAGGCACAGTGATCCTTTGCAAGGCCAAGTTCAAAGGACTAATTGAATGTCAGACAGTAGGAGTGATGATGGATGTTGGGCTAATTGGGTGGGGAGGTATGGTCAGGTCCAACCCTCCAGCAGCTGGGGTACCAGCTTGCGTGCTGCTAGCGAGTGGAATATTCCAGAAGGGTACACGTGTGCCAACCAATTGTAGAGGGCCATGTAGCAAAGAGCCCTATAGTTTGAAAGCCAATTAAACATTGTGTATTTGCATGATATGGATGTTGGGCTAATTGGGTGGGGAGGTATGGTCAAGTCCAACCCTCCAGCAGCTGGGGTACCAGCTTGCGTGCTGCTAGCGAGTGGAATATTCCAGAAGGGTACACGTGTGCCAACCAATTGTAGAAGGCCACGTAGCAAAGAGCCCTATAGTTTGAAAGCCAATTAAACATTGTGAATTTGCATGATACGGAAGATGGCTTGCTCTAGGGGTGGGCATAGCTGTTCACCTGACTTTAGAGACCCAATCACAACCCGTCCCTATATAGAAAGTATACTTATATGTTCCCCTTAAGCCTATCATAACCCCCCTTAGGTTTTCTATTTTGCCACGTAGTATGACGTAAATGATGATGAGTTTTTGCTATCAGAACTGTTTTTTCATGTGAATCATTGAGACTTATGCTGTGGGTTTATCCGTTGATGCCCGTTGAACTCCCTGTTTTCGAGAATTACAATTAAAAACTATTGTGTTTTGCCAACTTCCTGAGTCAGTCTGATTATTTGTGCGAGAGTAAGATCTGCATCCCCATCCATCCTAAAGAGCGCCACCTCTCTTGAAGGGCCTACGGGTTCATTGTGCATACTGTTCAGGTGCACATGTCATGTAGATGCATCCCCCATCCTCAGCTAGGTCCAACCAAACGTCCTTATAATTATCGGGGTCAGGTAGGGGTGCAATGGTTGTGTGATATAGGGTGTCCACCTCATCCTCATGCATTTGATACACTGGAACCATACCGTTTTTAGGTTCATCATCTTGTTCTGTCTGGATTTCTACTTCATGTGTGGCACAAGGTATTTTATTATTATTTCTCCAATTTCTCGCCATCGTTATTGCACTATTAGGTACTGCTTTGGCACAACAATGAAGACCCAACTGGCACGTGTAAATAATCAACAATATGAACACAATGATAGGGACCAGCATCTTTAGCCTCGTTCTAAGCCAGGATGGTACCCAGCCATATGCCATGTTCACCCAATCATCCTCCTGCATTCCTGTTTCCTTCTTAATTTTCACCCCAAGTTCATGCACTGTGATAGTGTTCCATTTTCAGTGTCTGTAGGAGGCACTAATGTGCAACATAAACTCTCGATCTTTTTGCAAACCCCAACCTCCATGGCTGTGAGGAAGTCGAGGACATATCGGGTTTGCATTGTCATTAACTGCAGTGGTCTAATTTCTACTTTGATGGTGTTGAACCCTTCTTCAGTATCGTTTGCCAGCTGGATCAGTTCCCACCTGATGATCTGGAGCCATTTTGAGTTGGCCCTTGTCTCGATGCTGCGCTGTATAGTTTATATTAATCTGGTATCCATGCAAGCAGATCAGAGGAATCCTGAGACAAATAGTTGGATGATTGTTTGTTCTTGCTGAGCTGAACACAGCGCTTCTCTTCCGGAAGGACACGGAAGTCTGGGTGTGGAGTTGTTGGTATTACTTCTGCCGTATCAGGTGCTCCTTCTTCCTTGTCAGGCATGGGTCCCCCCTTCAGGTGTTATTTGGGCACTTTGAATAGGGCTGAGTGTAGTGTTGCAAGTGAACAATAGCCCCTTCCATCATCAAGTAAGCTCTCTGACCGCAGACCCAGTAGAAGTCCATCAGCGCTGCATTCCCTTTTTGGAAGTCTGGAATAAGCAGTGTCCTATTGCAAAATTTGTTCGATCCCACGAGACAGTTCCTTCGGCGTAAAATCAAAGTTCATAGCTTTATTCCTGGTGCACTTTCACATGCTTCTCAGTTACTGTAACCCACGTTAGTTTTGCAAGATGTTCTGTCCATATTTGTGCACATGCTTGTTCTAAGAGAGCTCGCGTTTTTCCGAGTAACCAATGCGTCCTTCTGCTTTGCACATAAAAGTTGCTTCTTGCCACTTATTTTCTGTATACTTTGCCCATTGATTTGCCTGTTTTGCATTTTCAGGTGCCTGTCTCGAGGAGTTGTAGATGAATGCTGCATGCCTGAAAAGTTCCTTTTATCCTACATAGTGTAAGTTGAATCAGACCTTGTGCTTGTTCTAAGGGTACATCTTGTGGCATTAAGATCTTGGGCGCCCCACGTGCATGCAGTATTAGGTAACACACGTAGCAACACCCATTAGGCATTCGCCATCTCATTGCACTCATGTTGGAGTACCAGCTATTTGAGTGGCCGGGATGGTGAAGGTCTTCCACCGCGTCTAATCCTAAACCATAATATGCATCATATTTATTTTGGCACGTCTGACGTTTTCTTCTATCACTACGCAGGGGAAATGTTCTTCCCTTCAACATTGTTCTACAGGTTCAGTTAGTGTAACATGAGGACCTTTATACACATGGTTTTAATAACTGGAAAATAAAACTATTACACAATGTGGAATGGGAGTCGCTATATGTCGTATTTGTAGTGTTTAATCTTGTGTGGTTTGACAGAACTGACTGCTTGGTACTTGTTACTAGGGCACTTTCATTCATACTTTCATTCGAGGTTAAAAAACAGGAAGAATTTATAAACTTGTTAGGGGCTGGAGTAACCAACATGTTAAATACTGAGGTAGATGCTTGGGAGTTCAATACTATAGAGGATGTGGAAGAGGCATTTGGGGCATATGGTGATCTTTCAGTTACATTTTCAGTCGATATCAGAATACCTGGGACCTTTCTTTTTGTATTTGTATATAAACGTGTGAGATTTAAGGATATATGTCCATTCCAATTCCATTTATATCCATCTGATTTCCATTTGCCCCCTCACCCTTTCTTTTATATGGTTCCCCCAGATAAAATATGCTCCCCAATAGATTAGATACCTAATATCAACATTAATAATGTAAACAATATTGCTGAGAAGTGCATTCCGCAGTTGAAACTATATGCTCTTGTAAAACTAACTCTATTCCAAATGCTATCTACATTTGCATTTACGTTCAGAGGTGTCCTTTCCATAATCGTTGCACCTGCAGAGAGGGAGAGAATGGGATAGGTAAATGGAAGCAGAATCAGGGACACAGAGAAAGATAGACGGAGCTAGAGAGAGCTAGAGAGAGAGAGAGAGAGAAAGAGAGAGTTACTTGTTGTAGCTCATGCTTTAGCAGCAATGCATGTTCATTGTAACATTTTCACATGCACAAATAAAAAATGTCATAGAGCTACTTATTTTGAGGTAGTGGTAGTTGTGTGTTCCCCTGTTTGGGTACTCAGGGGAGTATTGCCTTTGCTTTACGAACATCTGAGAGGTGTATCCAGTATCACACCTCGTTTACATTTATGGCAAGCAGGGTGGAGTACATCACGTGGAACCTTGGATTGTTCCACTTGCAGACAAAACTCTGCATGTAGATCCATTCCCCTGGCAACAAGTACTGGTTTGGGGTGGAGTCCATTGGGGGCCCGTTGTAGTGTCTCTGTCTTCTGTGTGCAGGGGTGCTATTTGTTTTGAGATGCATCTTATCGCACGTGTGAGTTACATGAGGTACTGTTTGAATTCCTCTCCTAAAACAGGGCTGTTCTTTGTGCATCAGATGCTCTACTCACTGGCAACAGTGGCTTGTGCATGTGTCGACCAGTCATTCTTTTGGTGGGGGTCAAGTGGTGGTACTTGCTGGGCTGTGTGCGCAATTCAAACAATGCTAAGGGTAGGCAATATACCCAATTGTGTTGTATCTTAAGGAGGCTGTTTACTTTTTCTACCATCCGTTTGCTTGTGGGTGGTAAATTGAGCACATTTTGTGTTTGATCCCTAAAAGAGCGGTTACTTCTTTAAATAATTAATTGAAAAGTGAGTCCCATTGTCTGAACGTATGATGTCACATACTCCCCATTGGAGAAATACTACCCTTACAAGGAATTTCGCTCTACACTTTGCACCTGGGTGGGCACAGGGCCCTGCTTCCACCCATCAAGAGAATGGACATGCCACCACAATCAATTATTGGGCCCCATTGCACCTCCCTCCCATGTTCATGTAATCAATGTGTAGCTCACAGAACGGGCCCACAGGGCGGGGTCATTTTCCCTGTACTGTTCTTAATGTCATCCCTGTGCTGAACACTTGACATGTGGTTCATTGGACCACCATTTGTGTCAGGTGCTCTTGCAAATTGGGATGAACCAATCTTCCCGTAGATCGGCAGCAATATGTTGCTTTCAACTGTGCAATGGAAAATGTAAATGTTCGAATGCTGTGTATGCTACCTCGACAGGCATGACAACCTTTCCTGTTACTTGTTGTCTCCACAGGAGATTGGTAGGGAATTGGGTGCATCTGCATTTAAGCAATAGGTCGTGTTCTTCGGTTGGTTCCCTGCTCTGCAACTCAATTATTTGTGTTATGGGGAGTACAGTGTATGAGTCTGTTTTCTGCGTTGAGTCCACACTTGCCAGAATACATTCTGCACCCACGTGTACTGTGAGATATGATGCTCTTTTGGCTGCCATGTCAGCGGCTGTGTTTCACAAATATATTTTGTCAGTGCTCTGTGTGTGTGCAAAGAATTTAACAACCGCCACTACAGAGGGTTCTTTGGGGGCCAAAATCAATGTTTTTAATAGCTCGGCATTTTGCACTGGCGAGCTGTCTGCCCTTATAAACCCTCTCCTTCTCCAACTGGACAGTCCTGCGTGCACTGTCGTGGTGACGTATGCAGAATCGGAGTAAATGGTTACACTCCATCCATCCCTTGGACACTCGAAGGGCCTCAATCAGGGATACAAGTTCTGCTGCCTGGGCAGAATAATGCATTGGTAATCTTTTCATGATGAATGGTTCATACTCCCCTTCTTGTAATCTCACCATAAATTCCCCAACATGTTTTTCACCCGTCTCTTGATCAATGCTGCAAGCGCTGGCCTTGCATGACAGAGTCCAGTGTGCCACTGTAATATGCCAGTGGTTTGTGTCCCATAGAACTTTCATGAGTCAGCACTGCAGTCATGAATGTACTATTTGAATGTGAAAATAGGTCAAAAACCTGTGTATAGCCTGGGGTCGCTAGGACTGGAGCTGTTGAAATAAAATTCTTTAGGTCATTGAACCCAATTATCATTTCTTCTGTCCACTTGATGAGGGTTCCCTCTTTCTGCACTTCCTTGAGACCTTCTAGGAGTGGTCCCGTGTACACTGCATACCCTAAAATCCAAGCTCTGCAATAATTGCAAAGCCTCAAAAATGTTTGCACCTCTTTCACTGTGCTCGGTTTGGCAGTGGCACGCACTGTTGCCGCTCTGTCTGGAATTATCCTCTTGCCATCTTTGGAAATGAGCTGGCCCAAGTACAGGACCTCTGCCAAACAGTACCAGTGTTTTTCCTTATCTACCTTGTACCCTTTTTATGCCAGGAGGTGGAGAAAAGTGATGGAGTCCCTTCGACAAATCTGCTCGCTGTCACTGCAGACCAGTAGGTCATCTACAAATTGAAAGATTGTGCTTGGGACCTGAATGTTACCAAGATCTTCATACAATATTCTATTGAAGATGCTGGGGCTTTCACAGTACCCCTAGGGTAATGCTGGTGCTCGTATCGTCATTCCCCCAGGGTAAATGCTGTCAGGTACTGTGACTCTCGATCAAGTGGCACTGAGAAAAATGCATTTTTCAGGTCCACCACGGTGAAGCGGTGGCCTGTTTCGGGATGCTGCACAGGGTTAGTAACAAGAGGAAATTCTTTCTGTACAATATCATTTTGGGGGCGTAAATCCTGGATCATCCTCTAACTCCCCCGTGTTGCCTTCTTGTTGGGATAGATAGCAGTTTTTCATGGGGACATGGAAGTGCCAATAATTCCATGCTGTAATAGTGCCTGCAATGTCTCCTGAATTCCTTCCTCTGCTTTCCGGGACAAGGGGTATTGTCTTACCCTTGGCAAAACTGCACCTGGTTTGAGTGTTATTTCTACAGGTGTCACTTCTTTTAACATTCCCATATCATGCGGGTTGGTGGTCCACAAATGGGGTAGGACCTGCTGCAGATCTGTTTCACAGAAAGAGGGGGGCCCACTGACAATAGCCATAAGGGGACTCTGTACTTTTCTGTACTGCACCATGATGTCACAGGGTATGCACATCCCAAGTACTATCTCTCCATCATTGTTATCATCCTCAAACAAGTCTTCATTGGTCAATTCTTGTAGTGCTATATTAGGGTCAATGCATAAAACTGTGTGCTATGTGCACCCATGGATATCAGTTCCCAGTACTGCAATTCTCTTTGCAGACACTTGCAACCCCTCTAAGTCTAAGGCCAGGATAGTGCAAGCAACTACTGCGGTACTGCTCCAGGGTGAAAGATACAATATGCTGGAATTTCCCATTCCTTCCTGTTGAGCTGGGGCACTGCTCTGGCCAGCACTCTAATGCCATAAATGAACATATCTGGATTCATCGGTATTCCTCTCACCACCATCTCACTTGCCACTGCATGTATCACTAACATTGCTCGAAGGGAGCACATGCCAGGGGTGGTAAAAACAACCCCTCCGTCTGTGAAAAATATGGCAATGTTTAGTTTGCTGATCAGGTCCTCCCTATCTTGACATCTAAATCTTCGGTGTATGGAACCGTTACTGCAGCCCCAGAGAATCCTTGCGTGTCGAGAGTTTGTCCTGATAAAGGGAACCTTCTCTCATACATCACTTTTCCACCCCTGAGTCCACCATAAAGATGAATTGCTTATTTCCTTTCTCTGCCCCCACCAGCAGTTCCTCTTCTGGGTGCAGCGTCATTGATAGTACTGGATACGCAAGTGCTCTCTGTGGGCTGTCCTAGTCAGGACATTTGTCTGTCTCCGGACATGCGAAGGGGTCCCCTCCCATTACGCAGGCACCTTGATAAGGTGCTGTGGCGCCGTTCAGTGCAGTGGAGAAAGGGTATCTGTTCCCCCCGACATGAGAATTGGAGCTGTTCTGTTATGTTTGCATGGCATGAGTGGGGTGGCGATAGGTGCTGGGTTCAGGCATCTGGGGAGGTAGCTGTGTGTAAGCTTGGTTTATTTTGTATGGGATCATGGTCAATCCTTGGTTGGGTCCCTGTGGCTTGCGGGGTGGGGGTTTCCGTATGGTTGTTGATTATAGTGATAGTTTCCTCCTGGCCTGTTGCAGCACTCCCTGGCAAAGTGCCCCCGCCTCCCGCATGACCAGCACTGCCCCTGCCCACCTCCTCTCGGTCTTTGCGCTCTGAATCCTCCTCCTCTTTTCCCCTACCCACCTCATCCTATTGGCGGTCCTCCATGGCATTGGGGTCCGGCATACTGTTGGTTCCCTCCCCATTGTCCTTGCCTGTTGTCTGCCCACACAGCTGTCATCCTCGCCTGTATGGCAACTGAGGCACATCCTTCTTCTCCCATCTGTTCTGTGGGGGATATTGCTAATACCGCTGCTACTTTCACTAGTTTTGCTTCCTCTGCCAACCTTCTTTGGATAGTTTCCTTTTTCATACTCTTTGATCCTCCTACAATGGTGCACTATGATACTTTGAATTTCGGGCCAACCTTTTTCTTCCGACCCTGCTATTTTTTTTATCTAGGGCCTTCTGTACTTCCTTTGGGAGCCCCCGCTTAACAATAAAGTAAAACATGGACATTGATTGGTCCGACACGCTGCCCATTTCCCCCCTCCACATCACCTGGACCCAAAGAATGTACTCTGCAACATCTTCCTCATCCCACATAGTGCATTGCATTACCGATTGTAAATCAGGAGTATCCAGGAAGGCCCTCCGCAGTGCATCCCAGACACACGCCCTAATGTTGTTGAATGATGCCCCATCATGGGATTTGTTGCTTAGTGTTACAACCGGGTACCCACCTTCACCCACACTGACTCTGCCTGATCTCCCAATGCTGATACTAACAGACTTTTGATGTCTCCTATTGCGAGGGACACCCCTGCAGTATATCCATTTCCACACACCCGCCGTGAGTGGGGGAAGGGACTTAAGAAGGTTGTTTTTGTCCATCTGTGCCAAAGGGACATGATGTGGATGGCCTGCTCCTTTGTGGATCAGGGGCATTTGCATTTTCAACTTTATTTGCCCAGCTTTGAAGCCACCTCCCTTTTTCTTCGCCAAAGCCATTCTCCCAAACCTCTCTCTAAACCTCCCATCCCACAAACTTTCCACTCTTGGTGTAGTCAGAGGTACCACTTGTACCCCTCCCACTGCCCCTTCTTCTGTATCCCTGAAATCACGCCAGTATTCCTCATGCCCTCTTCTCGAACCTACATTCTCATACATCAGGCTGTTTCCCTTCACTTTCCACACATACAGCCCCTATGGGTACACTATAAATTCTGAACAAGAAGCCCCCTGATTTCTACTCCTCCCCAGGTGGTAAGGGTGGCATGTCTGGGGGCAGCACCTGCGCTCCCGTCACCCCAGGCTATCCGTTTCCCCTTTCCCTTTCCACACCTACAGCCCATACAGGTACACTATCAATTCTGAACAAGAAGTCCCCTGATTTCCCCTCCTCCCCAGCTGGTAAGGGCGGGGTGTCTGGGGGCAGCACCTGTGCTCCTGTCACCCCGTGTTTTCAGATGCTGCTCATAACCTCGCTAATCTGGTGCAGGTGATGGATAATGCTACCTCAAGATCTCTTGCACTTGCCCCTTTATGGGTGGACACTGTGGGAGTGCAACGTCCAGGGGAACAAGGGCTGTGCCATGATCTGCTATATCATTTCTCCAGACACAGGTTGTATTTGTGCACCCTTCCACTGCCTTGTTAAGAACAGGTCGAGTTTCTTTGTCTTTTCTTCCCTTTTCTCACCTTCACCCGTGCTTATCCCTGTCATGTTTTCTGGCACAATTTCTCCATTCACTGGGGCTTTTGTTTCTTCAAACATCCGCCACAAATCTAACACCTCTCTCCTGTGTTGCAGTGGCTTCCCCTTTTAATTGACAGTCAAGCATGTAGACATGTGGTCTAAGGCACACTTACCAAAGGTCCCCTCCTCTGGCCAGGAGTGGGGCATTCCTTCCCCTTCGGTTTCTGTCACCCAGTGGCTATGGTATTTCTTTATCTTGTCACTGTACAGGGGGAGGCTTTTACATATATTAGTTAGAGGTGTGTCTGTTCCCATCACTGTCACCTGTCTAAAGTGCGTGTCACCCAAGGGTGTGTACAGTATTCTCCTCTCCCGTCTATACCGCCAGACAACACAGTGTCAGTCAAATTATTTTCATCACATGCCTGTTACAGTTGTCTCTATATAGTCATAATATGTAATCACGATTGTTACTCATACAAAACAAAAATATCCTTTTATCATTTCTCTTCCCCTTAGAGCATCCTCAATTCACTTTATACACACACCCCTTTTACTCACATTTCATTCACACCATACACACTCCTCCTGGGCCTCCTCCATACATATGAAAAAATACACTGAAAACAACGAGCTAAAATAACAAGCTAAAACAACAACCACTACTTGTTCCCGAGCCCTCTAATTATATGGGGCTCCTAAGTTTCTTCTCCATTGTATTTCCTTGCACTGGTCGGGACAGTGCACTGCGACCTTCTCTCCTCAGATGGAGAGGCTCCCTTTCCTTTCTCTTTTATATTGTCTGTATAACTTAAACATTTAAGAAAATCAAAAAATTGCCATAAAAATATCAACAATCAAAAAACAGTCTACCCATTCACATTCATTCATCTTGTGTTCCCCTCTATCATACTGCACCATACCCAAACCCAAATATTGTTATCCTTCTCAATTTATACTCACCTGTCAATGTACTTCTGAAAGCCTCTGTTAGTGGATAATCGACAACAGGTCTGGGCCTCTCCCTGGGGTCGCATTCGGCTCCAACGAGCAAGCAGGACTTCTGCAAAGACGGTGCCCACAAGGACCAATTCTGCTGCGTACGCATTTTGGGGACTGGTCACTGTACGTCTCATCTTCTTTATCATTTACTTTTGATTGTCTTTAGATCTATCTATTGTCTTGCTCCTTCTTATCTTTCTTCACTTTATTCTATTCCCCTCTAGCCGCCTTAGCTCTCAAAGTCAGTTCCTTCTCTCTGTTCATAAATCTCCATATACGTATTCTCGCTTCTGCTCTTTTGTTCTTCTTTCCCCGAAACACTGGAATTCCCTCCCTTGCTCTATTTGTTCCTCCTCTTCCCTTCATATTGTTCAGTCTAATTTAAAAGCCTGCCTTCTCTCTTGTTCTGTTTTGCATCTGGAATGTTTTACTCATCTTGATTGTACAATTTTTTATTGTTCTGTACTAGAGCTTTTTTGCAAAATGAGCTAAATACATGTAATAAAAATATTAATACAAATATAAAATGATATCGGCAGAAACCATTAATGAAGTATAGATAAAGAGGAAGAAAAAGAAATGCTCCAAATAAGTAAAAAGAACATTTTGATTGCTTAATTCAAAATAAAAGATTGATTTAGGTAGAAATAGGAGATTTGGGCAGGATAAAGAACGGAACTTGGAGTAAGAAGGATTTATCTAAGTTTTCAGAAAATAAAGGAACATTATAGAAATGTTTCCCAATGCTGTGAGATTTAACGATGGAACTTTATTAAAATCTAACTTAAGTTGTGTGGATTGCCACAACTCACAAGGAAATTAAATCAGAGGGCAGCAAAGTGAGGAAAGTGGGATGGAAAGGTTGTGAGGATGAATTGTTGAATGTACCTGGAATGAGTGGTGGCTGTGGAATGCAACAGAAATTACAAACTCAATCAGGATTTATGGAGATGGAGATAGACGAAAGAGCAATTTGTTACAATGGCAAAAGAAACATGTCAGGAAGAGAAGATGCTGGGGCGATTAAAAGACTATTGTCCTCATTACAAGTAAGGTGGAGTCGGAATAAATTAAAGGTAACGGAATTACTGCCTATGTTACCACTCTGCCATACTACGAGTATGGCCCTGTAGTGGAGAATGTACCTTTAGCCTCATGCTAAAGTCTCCATAGAATGAAGTGAACAGCTCGGGATATGTGGATGGAATTTTGATTGCAGATATTCGGCACCCTTTCCATAAAAAAAACACCATGCACCAATCATAAGGGCATGCACTGAATGCATTTAGAAATAAAGAGCCAGTGAAGCTTGTGAAGAACAAGAGAGATGTGGACTCTAAAATGAGTTTTAGTGGCAATCCTGGCTGTGGAATTCTGAAACATCTGCAGACGATGGGTTAGATTCATGGGTTGAGCAAGACACACCAAGTTGCAATAATAGACTGTGTTTAAAGCCAACAAAACCAACAAAAGAGGCATGCAGCTTGTGAAAAAGAAAGGACATATTTTTTCACAACACCTTTAGGTTATAGCAAGCAGCTTGGAAGATTGCAGCAACCTGGGCTTCATTAGACAATGAGGCAGTCATTTTGGTATACACGCAATTCGCCAACCTATTTTTCAACGTGGGACTTTTCATCGTTAGAATTTTCATTGCGAAAAACCCAGTTTTTTCAATTTTTTATTTTGGGGGGTGTTTTGTAGGGGCTGGGGTATAATTATAATAGTAAGGAGGGGCTGGGGGGAACCACCCCAGAATAAAAAAAAAACAAAAAACAGGGTTTTTGGCGATGAAAATTCTAATAATGAAAAGTCCCACGTTGAAAAATAGGTTGGCGAAATAACGTAGAACCGTCATTTTCACCCAAAGATCCCGAAACAGCTGATATTTGAGTAGGAACAGGGAGGGCCAAGAACAGAAGGCCAAAAAGCAGGGATCCAATGAGAATATACAGAATGGGGGCAAACCACAAGTACCTCTCTCTTGTCCCCCATTCAGCCTAAGCCAGTTATCATTCATCCAACAACCCACTTCCACCAAGCAACTTCTAAACTGAGTCACGGTATCTTGATGAGCTAGATTAAGCCATACAATAATTTGTTTATCATCAGCATAGGAGTAGCAATGGAGGCCGTACAGTGGATGAGCTCAACTAAAGTTTGAATATGGATATTGAAAAGAATGGGAGACAAGGAGGAGCCCTGGTGATTCCCACAAGAGAGAGAGACAGATTGAGAGCAAAAAGGTGAAAGCGAGAGTGGTTGCGTTCGTTCATACAGGAATGATTAAACCAGGCCAAGACCTGGCCAGAAAGTCCCACCATTGAACGATGTTCAAGCAGGATGAAGTAGTGAACAGCATCAAATGCCGTTTATAGATCTAATAACATCAGGACACAGTTTCCACCCTGATCGGAGAGCCGTACCAAATCATCCCTTACTAACACAAGAACACTCTCAGTGCCCTGATCAGGTTGAAATCCAGATTGGAAAGGATCAAAAATCCAGTGTCCTCCAGAAAAGAGGAAATCAAAGGTGAAGTAAGAACCTCCAAAAGTTTAATAGAAAAGGGAAGCAATGATAGTTGGCCGGGACAGTGGCATGCAGTGATGGATTTATAAGAGGAACCACTAGAGCATGTTTAAGTCCACTGGGAATGATTCCAGATGAACATGAGTGGTTAATAGCCTGAGCCACTGTCCGAATTATATCAGAGATAGTTGTCTTTAAGAACACTGAAAGGAATAGGGCCAATGGGTGAAGCAGATTTCACCCTTTTAATTTTAATTGTATTTTTATAACATGCTTGACACCGGAGACCCATTTCTACATGCAAGACCAGGATTTGATGCCGGTATAATATCCTCAAATGAAAAGTAGGGAAAGCAGGATCATGATTGCCTCTGAACAGTCATCAGAGGATCAGAATTAATGTGCCAGTTTGTAAAACAGAAGAGGCAATTTTATCGCGTATGTCCTAGAACTAATGAAGGAAAAATTAAGTAAGGGTGTAACATATACACTGGATGGAATAACCGATGTTTTAATAGACAGCAAGTCTGTGCCACGGACACCCAGGCCAAGGTGTGCTCCCACTGTGCTTGTCCACTGCACTTCCAGGCACCAGAACACATATTGATGCACAAAATATTGCAATAGCCAAAATGATTGTTCCTGGTGGATAGGCATTGAGTGCCGGTGAGAAAAGAACCAAGAGGACCATAAACCCAGATCGAGACCAGACCGATCTGGGTTTGGCACCCTCCTGTCAACAAGAGCAGCATACAAGGAACAAAAGTAAAATAACTAAAAAAACAAGCTGCATGAAATAAAAGTGAATAAAAGGCATCCAGTCACCCGAAGCAGCATGGCAGTGATCCATAGCCATAAAAGGAACAAAAAATTTAACTAAAAGTAAAATAACTAAACAAAACAAAATCATGAATACATGGTAAACAGAGGGGCAAAACCACTGTTCCTGCTGAGATAATTTAAAATAATTAAGAAAAACCAAAATAACAATAACTAAAAAACTAAGTGAAGTAAAAGTGAGAAAAGGTGTCCAGTCACCCGCCGCACCACAGGAGTGATCCAGAGCCATAAAAGGAACAAAAGATAAAATTAAAAGTAAAATAACTACACCAACCAAACCGGTTTATACACTGTAAGCAGCGGGGAAAAACTGCATCAACTTTCATTTTTAGGTAATAGGTTGTGCTGTTAATGCTAACCATCTCAAGAAAGTGCTTGACTTCCCAGGGCAGCCAGCGGCATTGGAGCTTGCCGCGGACAACAGTCACCATAGCTCCTCGTACGGGTCATGGGACCGCTTGGTGCTCCTGGGGCAACCAAGGGTGATGTGTGCTCACGAGGAGTGACAGTTGTGAGACTGTGAGTTTGACGGAGGATGCAGCGCTGCAGCTCCAGTAGGAGCTTTCACGAAATAAAGTTGTAGATTCTACTTTACTCTGATTCCTCTGCTCCTGATTCCATCCTGGGAACTGGCAATGACAACGGGCCTCATTACACGGTAGGCGGTAAGGGTTAACGGTCACCGGTAAGGGTACCGGTAACTGTTAACCCTTACCGCCTTATTGCGAGATCCCTTTTCGGGTTGGTACCTTAACACCTGCTTTTAGCAGGCGTTAAAAAACCAACCCGCAAAGGGACCTTGGTGCTAATTACGGTATCGCAATTTGCGGTACCGCAATTAGCCCCTTCCCCATTCCCATTATGCCCTATGGGGGCAAAAATGGGAATGGGGAAAGGCCTTGGTGAATGGGGAATTACCGCCCCGCTCACCTTGGAGTAGGGCGGTAATTCCACCATCCACCAAGGCGGACACGGTAAAATATCGGCGGCAACCATGGCGCTAATAGTGCCATGGTTACTGCCTACCGTGTAATAAGGCCCAACATATTTTGCTTCCATAGTACACCCCTTTTCCCATGGCCAAAGGGGATTAGGTTTGCATTCAAATTGTAGAATCAGAGGCAACGTCAGATGTAGACTTTGGCTTCTCATGTAAAACTGGAAGTTCTGTCTTGGGCTGCCACAATCCTTCAAGTTTCAGTTTCAGGCCACAATCACAGAGTGCCTATAAAATGCAGACTAACAACAGACAGCACATCTCTGCAAAGACTCCAGAAAAGTCTCATAAAAGCCCTATCATCATTGCCAGAGAAAGAGCATAACCAGACTTCTTCAAAGCCTTTACAAGTCAGTACCATCCATTTTTGTTAAAGATAGATGTAGGTGGATGCACACCTTAGATAATCCTATTCCTTCTAATTGTTTATTTCTTAACTAAGTATATCCTACATATCATATGCATCCCTCTTAAATACAGCAAACCCATTATCTGTCACCCACAATTTAGAAACTTCATAACTTTTGGAAGAGTTTTCTCACAGGTGAATGAATAACCCTAGAGAAACTAGAGCAATCTGGGCCTGGGGTGGGGGATGGGGGCACATAAAGCCTATGACTACTTGTGTTACTATCTCATGTTACTTTTCCCTGTCAAACATGTATAACCATTCCCAAACTGTTCTCGTTTTTATCTGCTTACTGCCCAGCAAAGGTTTACTATGATCAGGATATAGAAAATGAGTATTGTGGTAATTCACAGGGTAGGGTTGTATTGTCATCCCCCACTAGTACTACCTTACAAAGAACAAATGTCCTGATAGATTTTCAAATGACAACAACGCTACCTGTCATTGATGTGCATCACCTGAGATCCTGCAGTACAACATCAAAACATGGTTTTCACACTTAAATTAATTCTGAATTGCACAAGTCAGTGATTGCACTCAACTTTGGGATAGCTTCCACTCTCTTATCCAAGACTAGCTACCCAAGATATGTCTGGAAATGTCTCCTTCATTCTCTCCTCTAGTGCCAATGCTTTGGACATCTACATGGACCCTCAACTCTCATTTTAGAATCATACAAACAAAAGGCCAGACAACCTTTATGTAGCAAACATCTTCCATAAGAAACATTGTCCACCCACCAATAAATTCCACTTAATAATGAAAGCCCTAATCTTAGCCCTCACTGACATTTGCAATGTGCTCTTCACTGTCTTTCGAGCATTGGTCCGCCTGATCACACCATCTCTATCCTCATTGCTCCCTATTACATAATAATCCATGTCTGCATTGAGTTGTAATCATTGAATATAATCAACAAAATACTCTACTCTTGAAAACCAGAGGAATTACATCTTGCTAAATGGAAACACAAGGCTCCAATTCAATGTTACTGGAAATCTAAAAAGCAGACAAAGAGAAGCGCATGAGGCAGGTTATCTGATTCACCCTTCACTTCCCTCCCCCTTACAGCCCCATTCTTCTGCCACCCACCTACTAACAACACACATACTGTTGTTAATACTCTGATACTCTCTTTCATTATGATGGGGATTTATAGAATGCATGCCCAACAGAGGATCAGCAAGAATTATACAGCAAGGTCATCAAAATGTTCAGCAGAAGGAATAGGTTGGGTGATTGAAGGTACAATTCCATCTCAAATTAAATTTAATGTGTTGTTTGAAGAGTGGGGTCTTCATCTAATTCCTAAATGTGTAGTTGCGAAGGTGCCAGTCTGATGTATCATTCCGCAGTGAAAGGACAAAGCACGAGAATGCTATTGTTTAGTTGTTCTTTATTTATAGTCTGATGATGGTTTGGGTCCTCATGTTTTGTTGGTTTTCCGACCTGGTGAGATTCTGTTCTATGTAAGACTTGTAAGTGACCTGTAAGTGATTCAGACTTGATAGCAAAGTGGGCTCCAAGACAAAGTAAATGAAGCTTTTTGAGGATGGGCATAACATGGAAACATGTATTATATCCTGTGTAGATCTGAGTTGTGGAGGATTGGATGAATTTCTTCAGGACCACTGGAGGCAGGGGGGCATTGTCACCTTTGAGGTGGTAGAGTACCAAGGTTTGTTGTTGTGAGCGATAGTGGGATTTTCATACACAGGGAAAGGAGTCATTAGACCATCTGTATTTTCTTAAGGAATTGTGCTGAATGAACTGTCACTGTCGACGAGCTATCATTATTTTGCATGTGGACTGAAATGTGGTGTGAATCCATCTGCACTTATTCATATCAGTCAGGTCTAATGTTGGTCCTTCTTGGAGGGGTTCTTAAGGATGATGAAAAGTGATTTCTGGGCTTGAATTTCAGGTCGGTTCATGACATCCAGGCCTGAGTGCACAAGAGGCAGAGGGCCTCATTACAACCTTTGCGGAATGGGTTAACGGGCTCCGCTATTGGAGGCGGACCCGATAAACCCATTCCACAAGATTATGAGGTCCTCTCGTGGGACCCGGTAAGGACACCTGGTAAAAGCAGGTGTCATTACTGGGTCCCGCGAGGGGACCAGGGAGCTAACAACGGGCCGGTTGTAAACGGCCCTTTGTTAGCTCCCGCTCCCATTCCCATTGAGCCCTATGGGGGCTCAAATGGGAATGGGGATGGTCCGGGCCCGGGTTCCCTGAGGGAGGAATTACCGGGCCCTCCAAACTCAGAATGGCCTGGTAATTCCCCATTCAGGGAACCCGGACCCGGTTTTGGAGGCAGCCATGCCCTTATTAAGGGCATGGCTACCACCAAACCCCTAATGATGGCCAGTGTCTTGATTGATAGTCTGCTCCACTGATCCAGAGAAAGACGTGGCTGTCACCAATAAGTTGGTGGACCTTAATGTCTAGATTGGATAGGAGATCCCTCGGTGGATCTATGTAGAAGATTAAGATGACCTTAACAGGATTGATCATTGTGGCCTACCAGTTTTGTGATCTGTTTGAGTCAATCTGTATAAGCTGGAAAATGTGTGTAAGGTATGATGTGACACCTTTCATGATCCTACTCTTTCCATTATGTGAAAGACATTGGCCCTCACTAAAGGGTTGCTGGTAAAACCTGCCGGTAGGCAGTGGGTTACCAGCAAACCGGTAACATTGTTTCCGCTGGCTGACTTCCCATTGCCACTGGGATATTATGGCAGGTGCCGGAAATGGTAAATCCCCATTCTCGTGCAGTCCAATAGGACTCCATGGGAATGGGGTCACTGAAGCACCGGCACCATTGCTAACGGTGCCGGTACATCAGTGACAACAGTGCTGGTAGGAGCCTGAACTCCCAACAGACAAATATTACTGTACAGTTTAGGGAAAGGCCCATTTGTTGATTCAACTCTCATAAGAATTTGTCCTTGAAAACAAGAGTTACGACATCTCATTAGAACTTCCCAGAAAATGTCCCAAAGAAGAGATTGAGGTAGATAGTAGCTTAGTAAATTATTTAACTTTACATACAATTTTGTGACACAGAATTTTAAAATAAATTCCATAGACGCAATGGAAAACAATGTTTGCTCACACCTGCAGCCTAAACTGCTGGATGCATTCTCACCAAATTTGCGACAGAAGGGACAGCTTCGTCCCAAAAGTGTGTTTTTGTAAATTTGGTGTAAATCCATCAAGTAGTTTTCTTTAAAATGGGCTAAAAGCAGGTAAAAAAAAGATACTGATATCTGAGTTTGGTCTGCGGAACCACTTCCCGGTTCGGATGATGTCAGACGTGCATACTGATTCGATGGTGAAAAGCGTGAAGTGCGTCAGATTTTTGGAAATGCCCGCCATGTTGGATTTGCAGACAGCTGCCGGTGTCTGTGGACATCATGATAAAAGCATATTAAAAGACACATTGCCCTTGTCAAATTTATCAGACAATCTCTGGGGCGGTGAGGGCTGATGAGGATGGGTGGCTGTGACTTTTTTGAGTTACATGCTTCATACCAGCGAAGTTCCAACTTGGTTAGGTTGGGAAGGTTCCATTACAACATGTATGTCCCTGTCTGCATGTTATCTTCCCCCTATCTGGCAACAGGTTTGGCTCAGAGGTGGCAACACCACTATGGACCCACCATCATGCCCCTTGAGTTCATTCTTTTATAATTGTGAACAACCCATTGCTGAATTCTGTTCTAAAATAAAATGACATGTTTATCTGTCTTCCCAGAACCCTTTAACTAGGGTGGCTCTAACTGTGGTCTTTGTAATACTCTAGGATATCCAATGACAGATCACTGAAACTTTGCATCAGTGCAAGTGAAATTGTGCACAGTATTCAGGTTGTAGATGGGTAGGGCAGTGGCTCTCAGCGGGACTCGGATAGTCAATACTCCCAAAACATTTTTATGGTCCCGCTGTTGAAGACTGCACAAAATTGGCCTAAAAAATGAATCCTTTTTTTTGGTGCGGACTTCAATATTCAGGATCATGACCAAGAACAATCTTCTCTAATGAGAACCAGAATCTTTCCCTTGCGTTACCTCAGCGCCAGTAACACTGACAATGCTGTACCCATTTGGTGAGGACGGCATTCAAACTGCCTAATTGTAATTCTGCACTGCGGCCAATTGTTTGGCGAGTGCTGCCTGAGATGCATTTAGGATATTCCGGTTCCTGGCTGCAAACAGAGCTGGCACCATCAAGACAGCATTTGGCAAACTGTTGCTCCCATTAGCCATACCTTTTATGTGTTCTCCAAAGGTCCTTCTCTATGAGCTTCAAATAAAAAGTCAACTGCAAAAGTGAATTGGGAAAACCGCATCCTGAGTAATACATATCTATTTCATGTGGATTTTATTTTCCAGGACTAAAACTCTTAGCCTCTTTCCACAAAGCTTTGAACCAGAGTATATATAGTGCAATAAAGGCATTATCTTACCAAAAACATGTTTTTCTATTTTAAAAATGTGGACTTGGCTCACAGCATGAGGTTCTTACAGGCTTTACTTTTAAAACAAAGTGCTTAAAGTTAAAGCCGTTCTTACTATTTCTGGAACTGTTTCAGGAGAAATGTCAGTTTAGCAGAGCCCCACTCCAGGAAAAGAACATTGAAACGTTCATTTACCAATGGTAGCAATAGCCGCAATATCCCTTTTCGTTTTATTTTTGTTTGTTAATTTTTTCATTGTGTTCCCTTTTTTCAAATGTATGATATATCCATGTGTGCCTGCATGGTATGTGGTCTCCCTAATTACTTTTGTGCGTCAACATTTTCTTCGCATTTTTGCACACTTTGTAGCTCCTTTTCCTCGGGGCATAACATGAATGAAGGGCATTAAAACCTTGGGTAAATCTTTAATTCCTTTCATTCAGGTAACACTCCATTTTCAAGCAGTAGTATGGTGGAGTGCAAATTGCATTTCCGTCGCCTTCCTTCCTCTCTGCCGTACAAATATTCCAGCGTTTGCACCAGTTTGCATTTTCACGCCCATTGGGTCCCTCCACTTTATGCACCAGCAGAGAGAAGGCAGACCCCACAGGGATCCATTGTCAACGGTGACTGCCATGCCAGTGTTTAACATTAAAATTAAATGCTGTCCAACATGCAAGCATGTCTCCAATCAGGGGATTTACAATTGCATATGCCAACATGTCCCATATCTTTCTGGAGATGATCATCCATTGCTTCCTTTTTATTTACCTTCTCATACATACATTGTGAAAAAAAACTATATTTCCAATGATGTAAATACAGTACCAGAACTGGGAGAGCCTCTTACGAATGACAACTTGTAAGTAAAAAGTTTGTATAGGAACTTGCGGTAGTAGGGTAAAACTGTGGTGCAAGTGAAACACTAGGAATCGGTGATAGGAAACGTAAAGGAACTTCCTGTACACTTGTTTTAGTTCCAAATTCAACAGATTGTGACCCGAAAGAAGAAAAAGCTTATTTTTTTGTGAATTTTCATTTCTTTCTGTGTTTTCCACATAACATGGGTATGTCCTTCAATTTCATTGCTTTCTCGTGGACACTCTTGTGACCACTCCCAATTTGCACAACAAAATTGAGGGTACATGTTCTGTAAACCCTCGTCCTAATAAAACATGTTTTTGCAAAATGCACAAACATGCAACATAAGTAGTTCTGTATGCATTTGAAGCCACTTCTCTTTTGTGATCCTCCCCTAGATTAATTACATCTCACGTGTCTTGCACATCCATATCCCCATGTTATAGGGTGCCCAAGATGTGGATCCATTTTGGAACCCCTTGCACAATATATTGATTGTTCATCAAACTATTGGAAATTAAAACATCCACATACATACGCGTGATATAATTAATGTAGTGGAGTGTTGACCATTTAACAACAACCATCAAATTCTGGTAACATTAGAAATTGAAACTTTATATAATAAGAAACCTCAGGATAAAGCCCTAATTGTGTTGATTCAAGCACTGGATACCAGGTCTGCACCACATCAAGTTCCACCTGACTTCCATAATGAGTGTGCTAGGTTGGTTTTGATTAACAGTTATTTTATGTTCATGGATGATTATTACAATCAGTCTAAAGGAACGGATATGGAAAGCTTTGTTGCCCCCAATTTGTCCATATTATATAGACAGTCTTTGAAGAGACACATTCTCTCAGTAACTAATCCCTTTTGTCAATGTATTATATTGTATAAACGATATTGCTCCAAAACTACCTGATCTGTGTCTTATTGGTCAACAATTTAGACCAGAATCTGAAATACTCTTGTGAATTCACTACAAATAGCATTCCTTCCTTGGATCTAGTCATTACACACAGAGAAGGAAAGTGACAGGTAGGAGCACCACGCTCCATTTCTATAGTCACCACCCTAATTCACAATTTACCATATGGGATGTTCCTCCATATCTGAAGAACCAAACAGAAAATGTTTTGAAAGTTAGGCAGATATCTTAAAAAAAGCACTTTTAAATAGGGGACGTCTTTTTCAATTGAACAGACCAAGCCATAAACAAGTCAGATACACTAATTGAGATAACTTGTTACAAAGTGATGCGAATGTGGCTAAGACCCACAACGATTAGTTGGTGTAACCACATTTTGTAAGTTTAGCAATGCAATTAAAGTAATTACTTTAAATAACTGGCACTTAATCTGAACAATAGATCAATCATTTGCTAAACCTTGGTTTACTATTAAAAAAAGGTACGAGCCTTAGACAGAAGTTAGAAAAGGCAACAAGCAAGATGAACAAACCTGTACTAACTATTCCATCAATGTGGAATACACCTCCCAGAGGTCATGCTCCATGTGGAGAATGTACATCATGAACATTTTCCAAAAGAATTATTAACTTCAACCATGAAGGAAAAATGTGGAAACTAAAGATGTGTGCAACATGCAATACTAAAAATCTTGTCTCTGCGATAAAATGTCCATGCAATATGATCTATGGAGGCACAACCACATGGCAAGGGAATATTGAAATGATCGAATGCTGCTCTAAAATCAGGACACATGCACTTTTAATGCCCTATTAGTTGCAGACTATTTGCACAAATGACCTCTTCTGGTTTGTCATTGAAAAGTTTATGTCAGCAGTGTTAGAAGCAACGGAGACAGTTAAGTTATACATAACAGGTTTGGATTTACAAGTTGAAAAGCATGAAACAAGGTTTGAATCAATCAGAATGAAGACAAAGTTTAATGCATCTGTAAGATGTATCCATGAATGATTTACCCATTGTGAAGGCATCATGAAGCAAGACACAGACAACAGATTCAGAATTCAAAACAAACACTTTTATTAAGTTAAATGCCAAGATGGAAAAGAACTAACTTGCTGTATGGTAAGGTGGGATTTCCCTTCGAAAATAATACTGAGGAAAGTCTGAGTCAAAGAGTTCAATTTAAGAGTCTGACTGTGTACACAACCTATTCTTGCCCTCACAACTAACCTATACAATGTGTAGGGATGTCAGCAACTAAAAGAAGCAGTGTCCACCATAAGGTTCTGAGCTTCTTCCAGCTCGCAGCTTCCTTTATGCTCCCTTCCCCAAGTATAAAATTGTTCTAACAAAAAGTCTTAAAGTTACCTTTCTTAAATTCAAGATGATTCAGTTTTTCACCAATTCTCTGGGTTCCCTTCCACAAGGTCCAAGAAACACAGTTCCAACACAAAAGTGCCTTGAGGCACCATCCTCAAGTCAGTAAATACTTCAGATCTCAGGTTTCCCTACCCTAAGACTCTGTTTCAGTATCATAAAAGTATCCTTGATATTTGCTTAGGGTCCTTTGTAACACTTGCACCCTCTTTTATTTTTTGGTGTTCATGTATTTTAGTTTTTACACAATTTAGTGCTCAATATGCCATTCTTTGGTTCAATGTTAAAATCCATTGATTTTAGAATGTGGCATACCATAGTTTTTCTTGCCTTTAAAGATTCATTTAGTTTCAAACGGTAAAGCTCCAATGATTTAGAGTTAAAGATATAGTGGTTTGACAGTTTTATTCATTTCTGATCTTAAACTATAACAGTTCTGCTTATTGGTTGAATTTTCATTCAGTTTGGTACTCTACAAAGGTGGGTTGCTGTTGTAACACACTTTTATTTCAACCGGTTGTTTAGTAATGTTATCATTCAGTTCAGTATCAGAAAAAAGGTGGGTTGCATTCATGACACATTTTAAATTCAACCCGTTCTTTATTAATGCTTCAGTTTGCTTTAATTGTAGAGCCCAGCCTTCAGAAACTTTAAAAAAGTGTTTTCTTCAACATGCCAGTACTCGGAAACAAAGTATTTGGGTAACTAATTACTCAACAATGGTTCATACAAGAGACCTTTCAAAACATGTTTCCTCAAACACACAACCACTCCGATACAAAGTATTCTGTTAGAATGAAAGAGTTCAAGCACTCGCACACCAGGTTTCTTACTTATTAGAAACTCACCAGCATTCTCCAGTGGCATGGATCGTACGGTCTTCTGTGTTTCATGTCAGGGCCCAACTCCTGCCCCTCAGGCACTCCTGTGGTGAACTCCTGCCACAGGGAATGAACACCTTAACCCTAAGGAAAAGGGACATCCTCACCACACGTCTCCCATCACAATGTTTGGTTTATTCCACAGGGCTCCTATGCCACGCTTCCATAGATTACCTCCCTCTGCAGACCTGAGCATCTCAGCATGTTTTCCAAACAAAGTTCTCTGCTGTATACATCAGCCTTCCTGCTGCTACTCCTGTCGCTCCCGTTGCTTTTGGGTTGGTCTGCTGTATTACATCTGCAGTCCCTTCACAGGTTGCAGATGTGGATGCCCATTCAGCCCTGCCTGACCACAATTAAAGGGACATGCTTGACCTTCACTGCTCTGAAAAGGCATCTTCCTCTTCCATGTACCAGAGTGATAAAAGAGTGTAGTCTTCATTGCTCTTAGTTGCCTCTTCTTGGTCTCAGTACTGTCACGGTTTACATGTGGGAAAACAAGGGTACCAGACTTTCAATAACCTATAAACGTCAGGGAGGGGTTGAGTTGGTCATCAATAGGAAAAGGGGATCCCATATCCTGTCTGCCGGTCCATTTTTCTTTCTCACCCTCCTTCTGGGTCTTGGAGGCATGTCCATTCTCCTGATGTTACTCTGAGCATACGGACTGTTTTAATAATATCCCACAAAGGCCTCTGGGACTACGGGTTCATCACGAAATGGAAAGGAGAAATACTGCATCTCACCTGAGGACATTTTATTCCCCTTCCTCAAGAACCTTCCACCCAGGTGATCCTCCCTCATTTCTCCACCCCCAGGGTCAGGTTCCAAGACCAATGGCGTTTCCACGACCACCTACACAGAGGATCCAAGGGGTTTAGGAGTGAGAATGCCCTCAGGTTTCTCACACCAGAAATACCTTCATGCAGATGTAAGTCTAGGTATGGTAAAACATATTTTTTTTATTATCTGCTCCAATATTTTTTCATTACACGTTAAAATATGACACCCGTTTTTTCTAAACAACAGTGTCACAATGTATAAAATGCTATTCCTTTTTCTATGTCGGGCTGGAATGCATGTAATTTGTGTAATCCAGCATTAGTTTTTCTTTACCAAGCCGAGAAGTCCATGTGCTAGTAAGTACACATAATGGTCCTCATTACGAGATTCACGGTAAAAACCATATCTTACCGGCATGGAGGCAATACCGCGTCTGAGTAGCACTGATACTGCTAACAGCGGCCGATTATGAGAATATGTGCACGCGCATGGCGGCATGACGATAACGTCTGTACCTGCATGCCTTTAACAACCCTAAAACCCCTAAGTGGCATTATGCAAAGTGCTGACAACTCCTCCGCCTTCACCCTCCCCTAAATAACGGGCACCGGCAATAATGGGTCTGGCAATACCGGGCCCGACAATACCGAAACCAGAAGTAACGTCATTGCACCGGAATGGCAAATGCAACGGTGGCCATCTTGAAAAACACAATCCATTGCAATCCTCCAGACACAGGACCTGGATCCACAAACCACCACTTACATCCCCAGCACAATGCCTAAGGCCATCAAGAAAGGTGCCTCCCATCAGTGAAATGTGCACTTCTCAGATGCTGGCAGACACTCTGGCCCGGAATGGTGATGTGGTCTTCGCAGCAGACCTCAGGCAACCTGCTAAGATAAAAAAAAAGAGATATGTGAGGAAGTGGCACGAAAGGTCAGTGCGGTCGGCACCACCCCTCACACTGTCAAAGACATTAAATAGAGGGGGGATGACCTGCGCCTCCGTGTGCGGAACATTCTGTCGGCCAATCGGAGCCAGGGTCTGGCAACAGGCGGCGGGCCAACTCCCCCATCAAGCTCACCAGATGGAGGAAACATGTGCGAGTACCATTGGCATGGAAGACATTGAGGGAGTTGGAGACATGGAGCATGGAGTACCGTCAGCAGATGGAGGTAAGTGTCCATACAAACCACTAGAATCCAAAGCATGATGATGGGCCACAAATGTGACAGTGACATAAGCCAATGCATGGGCCATCACACACACACGGACACATCCCTGTCTAGATGCTGTCCCCAGTACCGTCACATTAACATGCATGCAACATGCCAATGCCATACCTAAGACACAACCCACAAACGGCTGAACGGCATGTCTCTCACTGCACACAGTCTACAACACAAAGGCATATCACACATCATGCAGCACCTTACACATGTGAGAACCTGAGGTATGCCTGAATAACCCCCTCATATAGCAAGCAACCTGTATTTCACAACTCCAAGACAGCAAATCATCACATGCGTACAACTGCACTAATACCAATGTATGCATGATGCATGTACAACCATCACTGATACCGTACCTCTCTCGGTCCCCCAAAGGCACAGATTCCGACAGTGATGGTGAGGACACAGCCGCACAGGCCAGGACACCATCCAAAAAGGCCAGTGGCAGGGATGACGGCACCAGGCCATCCACATTTAAGGGCACTGGCAAGCAACAACAGCCACCCAAGCCAATATCAACACAAGATGCCAAAGCACAGGGGCGGCAAAGAAATGCCGCAAAACCAACAGAAGGTAAACAGGTGGAATTAACTGATCCTGAGGCAGTGGCAGACGGGACCCTGTCTGCCGCAAACAGCTCTGTAGGGGAGGCAGCTGCCACAGCGCCCCAGAGTGGAGACATAGGACAGGGCCAGGCTGAGGAATGTCTACCTGAGGATGACAACCTGTCCATGGATGTGGTACGCACACCCAGCCCCAAGCAAACCCCCCAGCACATCCCACTGAGAACCCCCAATAGCAACCCACTTGACCAGTCAGGAGGAGAGGCAGTCCAAGAGGCATGGAGCCCTCCAGAGGACACACCTGCATTGGGTCCCTCTGCAGATGTCCCATCCACCTCAACAGGCATCCGGGACGGAGAGTGGCGCATGGCCCAAATGGGGGGGCACCAGCAGGAGCTCACAGGGCTTGTGAAGCAGTATGTTTCCGATGGTGCGGTGACAAGGCAGGAGGCCCGTGAAAACACTGCACCCATGACAGGGGCCATGGAGTCAAGTACCAGGCGGATTTGTGAGGAGCTGTCAGCGGTGAGGCAGGTCCTGGCCTTGGAGGCTCAGTGTCCTGCCCCAACAGTGGAGCACGCAGGCACGGCATCATCGGCCAGCTCCACCCAGACAAGCCCCCTGCGTAGGTCTTCACGCACCGCACGGCCCTCTGATATACAGCCCGCAGAGGCCGACAGAGGCTGCCAGTATCTGGGGAAGCCTGCATGTGCATACTCATAATGACTCATGTTCCATACAATGACTATGATTGCACACCATGGCCCTCATTACGATCCTGGCAGTAAGTACCAGTCATTACCAGCATGGCGCAATTACTGTGTCCGTGCTGGCAATAGACCGCTAAAAGCGGCCTATTACGAGTTCGCGGGCACAAGCTTTGCGCCATGCTGGTAATGAACTTACCGCCATGCCGCAAAAGCCCGAAAAATCCCCCTTTCCGGCATCGTCTGCAGTGGAAATAGCACCTCCAGCATCCTAGCCATCGGCATTAGCGGTCACCGCTAATAGCGGCCACCTCAAATAGCGGTAACCGCTATTAGCGGTGACAGTAAACAACCGGACCCGGAAGTAGCGTCATCGCACAGGAACGGGAAAGAGTACAGTGGCCATCTTTAAAAACACAATCCATTGCCATCCACCACAACCAGGAGCCATCTGACCCCCAGAACTCCCACACACCTCAACCACCACTTGTTTGAATTTAGGATGCCAAAAGCTGTCAAAAAAACTGGAGATCGGCTGTGCCAGGAACGCTTCTCCAGAGAGGAGCTCACCATGTTGCCAGAGACACTGCAGGAGCATGCAGACGTGGTGTTTGAAAATGACATGTCCCGACCTGCGCTGCAGCGTAAAAAGCAGATTTGGGCATTGGTCGCCCAGAGAGTCAGTGCTGTCGCCACCACACCCCGCACACCAAAACAAAGCGATGGGGCGCCCTACGTCTACTTGTGCGAAGTAGACTGTCGGCCAACTGAAACCTTGCGATGGCGACAGGTGGAGGTGCGGAGTAGCCCATAAAACTCCAACCATGGGAGGAGATATGTGCCTCCACCATAGGCACCGAGGCAATAGAGGGAGTCGGGGACATGGCGAGAGGAGACCCGTCATCAGCCGATGCAGGTAGGTGTCTCTAATCAAACAATGCCAATACCACCACGATGATGTCCACCTGAACTGACAGTGCAATGATGTATATCATGGTCCACCAGACACATAAGCACAAGACTGCCTACAGGCAGTGCAGATCATCACTTTGTCCACATGCATGATGCACCCCATTTGTGTTGCAACCCAAATGCCTCCATGCATCACCCACCCAAGAGTGAGGCAACCTTTATGTCACTCCCCCCAATGTGACTCATCTACCAATCCATATCAATGCAGCCACCCCAATGCATGCTCAATGCCCATAGAACCATCACTAACCCTCTCCCTCCTTTGGTCCCCCACAGGCACACATTCTGACAGCGGTGATGAGGACACCGGTGCCACACCACGGAAGAAGGACAGGGCCGTGGAGGGACAACACCGCCCCTCCACTTCAAGGGGCACAGACCAACCGGCACGACATCGGAAGGCCAAGATTACACCACAGGCCACAGCACCAATGTGCTCTACGTCCCCCTCTATTGCACCCACAACAGCCACCATCACCCAAGTGTCGGCGGCAGAAAGGACTGCATCGGCTGCAAGAAGCACAGTTGGCGAAACAGCTGCCACAGCAGCAATCTCTGATGACGAGGAAGGGGATCTGCTGTATGTTGCAACTCCCCCCATTGGCCCCCTGCATTCCCCACTCCCGTCCCCTTGCTAACAACCCGACACCAGCATGCACGGGCTATCTCCGGACAACTCATGGCCAGCAACTCCCAGCCCCACCCCAACTGTGCCCGAGGAACATAGTATTTCGGGAACCCCTCAAACATCCACCGCAGCCCCAAACACCCAAGAGGGGATCCAGGACATTCAAAGGCACCAGCAGCAGCTCACTGGCCTCTTGACGCAGCACATAACTGAATGTGGGAGTGTAAGGGACGACATCCGGGAATGTGCTGCTTCCTTGAAGTCAGCAATAGAGTCATCCTCAAAGGACATATGTGCAGAACTGGCCGCAGTGCAGCACGTACTGTCTGAGATGGCGGCAGCAATGCGGGACATGCGTCCACCACAGTTATCCGAGCAACCAAGTACATCTTCAGCTGCTAGTTCTACCAGGACCAGCATTGTGCGCAGGTCTGGCAGGAACTTGCGCCGATCAGACAGGGGGGCACCTGGTGCTGGAAGAGGGGGATGCCAGTAGGCACAGCCTTGCATGTGGTCCACTGGTGCACAGTACTGCACTCCATGTGTGGGGGAGTTGAGAGGGGAGGGGGAGAGGGTGTGTGAGGGAGTTGAGGGGGGAGGGGGGAGAGGGTGTGTGGGGGAGTTGAGGGGGGAGGCGGGAGAGGGTGTGTGGGGGAGTTGAGGTGGGAGGAGGAGAGGGTGTGTGGGGGAGTTGAGGGGGCAGGGGGGAGAGGGTGTGTGGGGGAGTTGAGGGGGGAGGGGGGAGAGGGTGTGTGGGGTGGAGGGCTTGTTCACTTAGTTATGCTTCTTCAATACACATTTTGGTTACTCATAATTCGCATGTGTGGACATTGCTTATTGCGTAGGTGTGCTTTATTGGTTAACAGTCTACAGTGTTCATGTCCCTGACACACCCAGTGCCCCGAGTGCCATCTCCATGTAACACCCCCATCCATGTGTGCTAGAAACATTGGTTGATCAGAATCTGACGCATGTCACGTCCCTCTTGTGCATCGCTGCCTCCCTGAGGTGCTGCCCCATCCCCACCCTCCTCATCCTCTTTGTCAGGTGGTTGCAGTTCTGCGTCAGGGGGCAGGGGCACATTCCGTCTGATGCACACATTGTGTAGCATGACACATGCTATGATGATCTTTGCCACCTTCTCATGGCGGTACAGGAGTGCCCCACCAGACCTGCTGAGGCAGCGAAACCGTGCCTTCAAGAGGCCAAATTTCTGCTCAATCACCACACGGGTTTGTGTATGGGCACGCTTATAGTCCTCCTTGTGCCTGTTCTGTGGGTTCCAGACTGGGGTAAGGAGCCACCTCTTCAAGGGATAGCCTGCATCACCTGCATGTGGGCAACAATGTATGTGTAAGTCATCACATCATATTGGACCTCATTAAGTGACACCATGACATGCATTTAGTTCTTCAATTCAACCCCATTTCCATGCATGAATGGAGACACACGATGTGACTGCTATGTGTGTATTCCTCTTATGGACTGGGGTGCATGCCATCAACTAGTGGGGGCGGGGTGGTCCAGTTCCTTGTGAGTGCTCATGTACTGTGTTAGTCCACGGCAGTTGTTTCTGTGATCTGACAGATGTCCAGTAATTTGTATGCTTTCATCCTGGCACTGTTGATGTCAGCCTCATGATGATCTCACTACGCACAACAAATGCTGTCATGCAATTCAGTTGGGCCTCTGTGTCAGTGTAGTGGTGTATTGATGTATTTGACCCTCATGTGACTCCTTTGTACGCAGTAATGGGGGACTGTCCTTTCAGTTGATGGTGTTTGGTGCTGTGTATTGGCTATAGTCATTGCTTGTAGCTGAATTGTGTTGAGGGGGATTTGGTCTGATTTGGTACAGTGCACATGCAGATGGCTGTGGAATGGTTATGACACTGCTTCATTTACATGGTAGGGCTGCTTACATCTTGCATTATGTGGTCAGGCGTCAGGTCCAGTCTGGGCTGCTTTGGGGTATGAGCATGCTCCATTCCCTCTGACACTCGCAGCCAGGAGAAGTATGCATCCCCCCCATCTCAACCAGGTGAAGTATGCACCCCCCCCCATCTCAGCCAGGTGAAGTATGCATCTCCCCCCCCCATCTCAGCCAGGTGAAGTATGCATCTCCCCCATCTCAGCCAAGTGAAGTATGCATCTCCCCCCCCCATTTTAGCCAGGTGAAGTATGCATGTATACCTCAATCACCTACCCACATCACATTTCCATGGGCATAACATGCGTCTCACCGAGAAGCCAGAATCTCTGCCCTGCATGTAGCTCCATGTGGCGTGGTATCAAGTTCCGCAGGACCATTGAATCATTGGATGATCTGGGGAATCGGGCACAAAAATGTGTGATGATCCTGTTTGAGTCACATACCATTTGCACGTTGGTTGAGTGGTATAGCTTACGGTTGCGGTACGCTTGCTCAATGGCATGTGGGAGCACCAATTCCACATGGGTGCAGTCGATGGCGCCTATGCAACCAGGGATGCTGGCCAGTGAATGGAAACCTACTTTGGTGTTTGAGATCTCCTGGCCAGACCTTGGTAAGGAAATGTGGTTGTGTGCTTGAGGAGGGCATCAAGCACTTGGGTCAGCATACGTGAGAATAATGGTTGTGAAATGCCATGCATGTGCCCCACTGTGTGCTGGTAGGTGCCTGTGGCCAGTAAGTGGAGCACAGACACTACCTTCAGTAGGGGTGGGATGGCGGTGCATGTTTCAATCAGGCTGACAATGTCGTCATGTATCATGTCCACAATGGTGTTGATGGTGTCCCGGTCCAGATGGTACAGGGTGTGGATCTGCTCAGCGGTTAGGTTGAATGGACTGGCTCTGATGCGTGGGATTGGGGCTGCCTGCATGGTGCCACTGGCTGCACTTTTGGGGCATGCTGGCCCTGCCTTGCACTCCTTCTCCTCCTGTGTTTCCTCTGTGCTGCCTGTTTCTGTTGTTGTTGTTGTTGTTGTTGTTGTTGTTGTTGTTGTTGTTGTTGTTGAAGCACTTCCAATGCAATCAGGTCCTCCAGCCCCAGAATTGCTAGTAATATTGGAATCATTGTGGAGTGTGACTGGGTGTGAGAAGGGGTGGGGTGTGCTCCTTTTGTGCTTGCCCATTCTGTATTGCCTCCACCTGTGCTGATTGTGTGCACCTGTGGCAGTTGGGAACACTGCACATGGTTGTTTACGGGTGGTCCGCGATGCCGGTATTTGCACCATGGCGGTAACGTACTTTACGCCCTTCACTAGGGCGTTAATTGCATGTCCGCATGAGTCGTGATGTTCCCCTTTTTACGCCATGGCGCTATTTCGGCATGAGGGGTCGCATGCCCACGCTCATGTCGCTATTTGCGGCACCGTAAAGTAGGGTGCCGCTAATAGCGGGTTGTCCTTTCCTAATCGTGCGGAGTGGTAAGCGATGCCGGTAATCCTTTACCAGCAACGTTATTTACTTACCGCACGGGTCGTAATGAGGGCCCATGTGTGGGGGAGTTGTGGGGGGGGGAGGTGTGTGGTGAAGTTGTGGGGGGAGGGGTATGGGGAAGGGGTTTATGAGGGTGTTGTGGGGAGTGGGAGGGGGTGTGTATGAGGTGGAGGGTAAATGCACTTTGTATATATTACCTGTTTAATACACCTGTTATGTACAAAAAAATCACATGACTGGAGATTGCCTATTGTGTATGTGTGCTTTATTGATTTACAGCGCACATGTACCCCCACACCCAGTGCCCAGAGTCCCACATCCATGGCACCCTCTAAATCCATGGGCCTCACTACAACCCAGGCATTAAGGGGTTAACGGCTCCGTGAAAGGTGTCGGCACCGTTAAACCCTAAATGCCTGATTACGAGGTCCCTTTGCGGGTGGCACTTTAACGCCTGCTTTTGGTTAAAAAATCAACCCGCAAAGGGACCTAGGAGCTAATTACGGTACCGTAATTTACGGTGCTGTAATTAGCGCCTTCCCCAGTCCCATTGAGCCCTATGGGGCGAAAATGGGAATGGGGAAGGGCCATGGCGGCATGGGGAATTACCGCCCTGCCAACCTTAGAATGGGGCAGTATTTCCCCATTCCACCATGGCGGACTTGTTACAACACCGGCACCAACCATGGTGCTAATAGCGCCATGCTTTAGCGCCGGGGTTGTGATGAGGGCCCATGTGTCTTAGAAATATTGGCCTATCACAGACTGGCCTACAGCATGTCCCTCATGTGCATCGTCACCTGGCTGATGTGCAACCCCTTCTTCTTCATCATCTTCAACCTTACCTGGTGGTTGCTGGTCAATGTCAGGCAACAGAGGCACGTTCCGTCGGATGCACATGGTGTGCAGCATTGCACATACCATGATGATCTTGGCTACCTTCTCATGCCCGTACAGGAGTGCTCACCTGACCTGCTGAGGCAGAGAAACCGTGCCTTCAACAGACCAAAGGTCTGCTTAATCACCACACGGGTACGGGTATGGTCCCGATTGTAGTCCTCTTCATGCCTGTTCTGCGGGTACCGAACAGGGGTGAGGTGCCACGGCTTCAAGGGATAGCCAGCATCACATGCATGGGAGCAAAATTAGGTATATGTGAGTCAATTCCTACCATGACACCTGTACTTATCACTCTCATGCCTGCAGATATTTGTTGTTCACATGCACATGTCCCTGGATGTCTGCACACATGTTTATTTGCCACAATGTGTGCTGTTCCATGGTCTACAGGTGTGGCTTGCATCATCCAGATGATGCAGGGTGTCCACTTCCTTGCTGGTGTTCATGCACTGTGGATGCCTACCGCTGTATTTGCAATCATATAAGTGATGTGGAGTGATTCGTATGTATTTTTACTAGCAGTATTGGCACAAGTTTCATCATGATTTGTCATTCATCGGTTATTATTTCCATGGTGAGATACAGCGCTACTGTGGTGGTGGGCCAGTGACAATCAGTGTATTCCCTTGGTGGGATTGATTTGTGCGCACTAATGGATGCGTGTCCTGTGTTGTGTTTTGCTGCGGTCATGTACATTGTGCATACTCACAGCATGTTGCTACATTGTGTTACAGAGGGTACAGTCTGATGATGTGCAGTGGACGTGTTGAGGGATGTGGGCTGGTTGCAAGTCTGGCATATTGGCATTGGTGTGCGACGTTTAGGTGTCATGTTCAGTTTGGGATGTTTTGGGGCACAGTCTTTTGCCGTATGGGCATTGTCCAGTCACCACCCCAATCTCACCCAGGTGGTGTGTGCATCCCCCCCCATTACACTACCATGTGCCTGTCATGCAACTTACCAAGCAGCCAGGCACGTCGTCCAGCATGTCGCTCCATGTAGCGTGGTATTGTAGAGTTCTGCAGGAGCATTGAATCATGAGTTGAACCAGGATATCGGGCACAGCAATGTGTGATGCACTTGTTGGAGTCACATACCATCTGCACATTGATGGCGTGGTATAGTTTAATATTGCAGTACACCACATACATGGCATGTGGGACCACCAATTCCACAATGGTGCAGTGGAGGGCACCAATACAATCTGGCATGCCTGCCAGTGCATGGAAGTCAATTTTAGTGTCAAAGATCTCATGGGCAGTCCGTGGTAGGGATATGTAGTCGCTTGCATGCTTCAGGAGGGCCTCCAGCACTTGGTTCAGCATGCATGAATAAAAAGGTTGTGATATGGCATGCATCTGCCCCACTGTGTGCTGGGAGGTGCCTGTGGGCAGGAAGTGGAGCACAGACACTACCTTCAGTAGACGGGGTATGGCGGTCTGGATTTGAATCAGGCTGACAATGTTGTTGTGTATCATGTCCACAATGGTGGTGATGGTGTCCCAGCCCAGGCGGTACAGGGTGTGGATCTGCACAGGAGTTAGGTTGAAAGGACTGCCTCTCATGCGAGGGATTGGTGGCTGCCTGCGGGTTACCACTGGCTGCACTGGTGCGACTTGCTGGGCTTATCTCACCCTCCTTCTTCTCCTGTGTCTCCTCTGTAGTGCCTGTTGTAGTTGTTGCTCATGGAGTAGCAATGCAAGCATGTCATCCAGCCCCAATATCGCAACTGCAAGTGGGATCATTTTGGTGTGGGAAGGGGTGTCGTGTGTGGGTGTGCTCCTTTTGTGCTGGGCCAGACTCCATTGCCTCCACCTGTGCTGATTGTGGGCACCTGTGGCTGTTGGCAACACAGCACATTGCTATTAGCAGGTGATCCGCAATGCCGGTATCCCTAATTACCGCCTTCGAGATGCCGGTAGGTGCATGTCTGCGTGACTTGTTATGTCCTCCTGTTTGCGGCATCCCGTTATTGCCGGCCGGAAGGGCTGCGTGTCCGCGCCCATGCCGGTACAGAGGAGCACGGTCTCAGCGGTGGTGCTCATACCGGGATGTCTACTCGTAATGGGCCGGAGCGGTATGCGGTGTCAATATTCCCTTACCGGCACAAGCGTGACAGACACATGATTTGTCTAATCCGGCATTAGCGTTTCTTTGCAGAGACAAGACGTTCATGTGCCGTTAAATAGCAGAAGAGTCTCGAGCCGGCCAACACATCTAAATCCCCTTGCAAGCATAGACAGCAGTTATGCTTAAACTGCACAGTACCACGATTGTGGGCGACAAATCCTTTTCACCAACAACAGTTGCCTATTCAGGTAAAAGGTGTATGAAATGGCACTATTTAAATATCCTTCAAGCGTTGCAGCTTGCTGAATATAAAATAAATTACTGTCTTGGATGCGTGAGTATTATCCTTTCAGTGTGTGTCACATGGTGATAGTCCTTATTTGGGGCAGGGCGACTAAAGTGTTTATGTAATTTATGCCTAGTAAATGTTGGACACATATATTATCTGTATTATATTACATGTTAGTAAAACTGTCTTTGAAGGGATCCAGCAGCAAGACAATGGTAAAATAAATAAATATGTCTGGTAGATTGTACTCCCTGGTGAAGACTTGGCAGCAATCAGCTGTTTCACATCAAAACCGGCTGGATGAGAAAAATCAAATGTTTAATAGAAACTTGGCAATTTGGGGAGGAGACAAATCAAAGATTTGTTAAAGTTTTGGCAATTTAGTAATAGGTTCATATGCTGGAAAAGTTCAAATTATGCTCGTTATGCTGTTATGACGTTTGCACATATTTGTATATGAATGGAATTTACAGTATTTTGTGGAATGTGTATAGATATATATAGTGGTTCTTTCAGAATGTTTATGCAATTAATAGGCTATCAGATGGTTTTAATGATGAATTAAATATCTGAAATTATACTCTATTGATGTCATGCTGCTGTTGTATAGAGAACTGTTGAATGAGCCAATGTATAAATAATTAAATATTATAGTATGATTTTTCCCTTGTGCAATATATTCTGTACACACAATAGGCTCCTGGTTTCTAATGGGTGAAGGGTAATCTGCACTTTCTACGGACACAAAATCTAAACTTGAGCCTTTTTTTACTGTGCTTACAAATGCAGAACCAAGAGTAAAATATGTTCTTTTCACAGATATGTCTTCAAAAACTGAAAGTGTGCAGAAGTACTCCTTACAAGGAGAGGCTCACTAATATGCTCAGACATGATGGTAACAAACTGAATGGGCCTCATTACGACCCAGGCGCTAATGGGTTAACGGCGCTGTAAAAGGCTGCAGCGCCGTTAACCTATTAGCGCCTAATTACGAAGTCCCTTTGCTGGACCCGACCTTAACGGCTGGTTTTACCAGCCGTTAAAGTAGGGACCCGCAAAGGGACCTTGGTGCTAAGTACGGTGCAGCAATTTGCGGCACCGTACTTAGCACCTTCTCCATTCCCATTGAGCCCTATGGGGCAAAAATGGGAATGGAGAAGGGCCATGGAGGAAGGGGGAATTACTGCCCCGCCAACCTTGTAATGGGGTGGTAATTCCCCCTTTCTCCATGGCGGAGTCGGTAATTTACCGGCATGGACCATGGTGCTAATAGCTCCATGGTCTTCCGCCAGGGTCGTAATGAGGCCCAATGTAAGTAATCTGGTTATCACCCATTCACCACTGTCAAAATCAACCATGTGACCATCAATCAAATGCTGCCAAACCAGCCAGGAAATTCCCCACATACGATAGAGCACACAGCCTCATCACGACTTTGGCGGTAACCCTTAAATCTGGCGGTCGCGCTATTACCGCCGGATTTAAGGGTCCGCCAAATCAGGGCTTCGGCGGATTTCCCCCCAGCTCTGAGCTGGGGGGAATCCACTGAAAATATGCGCTATTACCGCCGGCGGATTTCCCGCCGGCGGTAAGAGCGTGAAAATTCCCCATTGAGCCCAATGGGGAATGGGGCATTCCCGAATGGGCTCAATGGGGAATGGGGATTAATATTACTGCCGAACTCGTGATCCGGCGCTATTAGCGCTGGGGAGTTCGGCGGTAGGGCTAAGTCGTGATGAGGCCCTAGTGTATTGCTGAATGAAAGCTCTTGTGGCATGAGCCAGAAATTTCTTCTCAGAGCCATTTGTCAAGTAATATACAGCAGCAAAGTATGATATCATAGGCGGGAGCATAATTTGCATAATTTGCTTTCATGCTGGAAACCATGCATGAAGGCTTTTCCTAACTTGAGGTAGATTGTCATCTGCTCCTCATTGATCTTTGATGTTAAACGTTCTAACCCATTATCCGAACCCTTTGCTCCTTACATTCCATTTTCCACTTCTTCCATGGCAACTTCAACATATGGTTTCACAACAGGGTCACCTAGGTCCTTCTGAATACAATTCTGAAACTTCTAGCTCCCTTTGGGATTGTCTTTTCAAATTTCTACTGCCACACACTCGTGCCCCTTTTCTTTTATTAAAAAAATACCTGGTAAATGTTCAAAAGAAGCACGCAATTCTTTTTTGCTACTCCAAGATAAGAACAACTCTAAAAGGAAAAAAGTAAACAATTATTTTTTTTTCAGTTTATTGGCAAGACAGCTGCACATGGCTGATGAGTACTGAATTGTCATATCTCGCCACACAGCCAGGACAATCACAAAAATGAAACGATCCTGTGTTATTGTTGCCTGCCACTTTATGCAAGGAAAGGTCCTGCACTACACTAGCTCTTTTAGGATAATAAGTATCAATCATTTTGTTTCGGTTTTTCATGATGTCTGTACGCTCAGATATCCTTTCATCTAATTTTTCTTTGGTAGGGATCAATTGGAGTACCTGATTCCTATATATTGCAGCACCGATGCTCAACGACAACATATTGACACCATGGTTATATAGAGAGTGTAAGTTAAAATCAACCGGATACCTTGTACGCACCACACTCTCTGTGGGAAAACATCCTGATATCGAAGCTAGACAGTTACTTCTCATAGGGCCTGATTCATGGAACTTTTAGCTCAGTACAAAGAGACTTTGCACTGGTGCAAAGTCACTTTGCACTGTCAACAAACACCATGATTCACAGAGCGGTGCAAAGTGTAGGTTTGCAATGCAAAGTGATTTTGCACTGACTTTGCATTGCTGAAACGTCACTTTGCAATGTAAAAATACAATTTGCACCGCTCTGTGAATCAGGGTGTTTGTTGGCAGTGGAAAGTTACTTTGCACCCTGCTAAAAGTTCCATGAATCGGGCCCATAGTCTTATCTAGTGACAAATCAGACCACACCGCATTTTCTTCACTCTGTTCAGCTTATCTCAAGTAAACTATAATAATACCATGTAAACTGTGTCGTCATCCACTTATTGAACATGCGTTTAGATTCCAAATCAGAGCAAGAACAGGGCTATAGTTGTTTATCTTGTTTGAGGTTGTATGTATTTATGAGTGATTTCACAGTCGAATTGTGGTTATCAAATGACCTAAGACGTTTTGCCATACAAGTTTGACGTACAGGCCATGGTACACCAAATCTGCATTGTGTTTAAAAATCCCCTTTGTTCTTAAAACCTCCACATCAATATCTGCCACATTTGTGAATTTTCAACTGCAACAATTTCACCTGTAACTCTCCTTTATCATCTTTTACTGGAATTGTTTATGTTAAATGCTTCTCAATAAACTCCAGGACAGGTCTTTTCCAAACTTAGGAGCAACTTTCACCCCCAACAACATATGAACATGGGGAGTTCCACAGGTTTGATATTTCTTCCACCTTATTAAAAGGTTCAAAAAACCCACATGAAATGTGTACTTACCCCAGATAAACTGCCTACTCATTGACACAAAAAACAAACAGTGATCCAGTCAAAAAGGTGAAAGAGGCAAAATCAAGTACCTCATTTGCCTTGTGTGGTAACATGGACAGAGAGTATGTTAAATCTTAGGGGACTGTCAATGTGATAATAGTATTAACACAGACAGCAATAGTACAAAGAAGCATGAATAAAAGAATCTCCATACAAGGTTTCATAAATATATATATACTTTAATAACAAAAGCCAATATGCACGTATGTAGGAAAACACCAACAAAAACCCACCCCTGTAGAAAAAACACAGATAATTCAGACATTTTAGGTAATAGCACTCTGGCCAATAGAGCTGTGGTGAATAGGCAGATAATTGCATCAATGGGCCTCATTACGACCCAGGCGGTAAGTTACCGCCTGGGTCGTACCCTTACCACCATGGCGTAAACTACGTTTACGCCATGGTGGATGGCGGATTTACCGCCCCATTCCAAGGTGAGTTGGGCGGTAAATCCCCATTTCCCATTTTACCCTTCCCCATTCCCATTTTTGCCCCATAGGGCATAATGGGAGTGGGGAAGGCGCTAATTACGCCACCGTAAATTACGGTGGCGTAATTAGCACCATGGTCCCTTAGCGCCATGGATTTTAACGCCTGCAAAAAGCAGGCGTTAAAATCACCATGGCGCAAAGGGACCTTGTAATCAGGCGTTAAGGGTCGGCGCCGTTTACAGCGCCGTTAACCCCTTAACGCCTGACTCGTAATGAGGCCCAATGTCACTCTAAAAGATATGTTTTGGTAGAAGCAGCTGTAACGAAAGGGCTTATCAGTCTCTATGGTCCCAAAAGTGAATCGGGGGTGAACCAGGTGTTCTGAGCCTCTCAACAGTACCTGGTTTGTGTTATTGTGTGGTTCAAAGATATCAAGCCAGTGTTCTAGGTACTGTCCAGGAAAGTCAACTCAGGTTCCTGTGTGGAAAAATCACACTGAATGGTACAGGGTGGGGTTCGAAGCGCAGCTTCCTATGGTTTCATGCAGAGCTAAAGCAGTGCAGTTCAATGAGTCCACCACAGTCGGTTAAAGCTGGTCCCAGATGATCTTTGCAGGTGGTTTGAGTCAGTATGTGACACAATCCTTTCAGCAGTTCCAGTCGAGAACTGGGTGTGGTTGATGCAAGGTCCGGGTGGTATGGTTTGATGTTTGAAGGTGGTGGTTGAAAAGCTTCTGCAGTGGTGAGCTGTTGCTCAAGCCGAATTGGCAATGAGTGCTGCTGGTATAATGCAGTGGCAAACCAGTTCATAAGATACAGTTTGAAAGTCAACAAGAGTGCCAAAGGCAGTCCCACAGTTCATATGTGGTTCAAAGGGTTTTAACATGGTTGAATTAGCCTGAGGATGGTTTGAAGCAGCATGAACAGGAGCCCAGCTGCATTGGGCTTCTCAGGGCATTGTGAGACCCATTTCAGTAACACTAGGGCAAGGTGAATCATTCATACTCTTCACCTCCAGTCCAGAGAGCTTGCCTGGCATCTGCAGGGGTTCCCTCACTTCCAAAGAGGACTCTAGTTCCAGTGCAGCTAGACGATTGCAGGCCTTTCTCCAGAGCAGATCCCCCCAAAGTTTTCCTGTGGATCATTAGGGGACAGGGCTAATCTATGTCTTGGATGCCCCTACCTGCACCTCAGTGTTGTAGGATTTTGTTATTGACTGCTCTTCTAAAACCGGTCTATGAGTACTTCATTCCTTCTTATAAATCATACATTATTACAGGAAGGAGTTGGAAACTCCTTGATTATAAAGATAAAAAATCCACAGGTGATTGGGCAAAAGCAAGCCTGCTTTCTGTGGCAAGTGACCTTTGCTTTCTTGAATAAAATGCAGTGCTTTGTTCCACATGAAGTGGAAGGGACACAAAGGGAAAGAGTGCCCCACAGAAAAGCAGGATGGCTAAACCATTCCCATTTCCCCTTCTGTCCTCTCCGGCTATTCCAACCCTACCACTTTCCCAAGCATGTATCTTCAAAGGTCCTTTGGTGTGCAACACCGTGGCATGAGACTTGCTTTTGTGATGCTTGTACATCTTTGAAGTATGGTTCCCAGGGGATTACCTGGTGTGAATTCCTGGGCTTAAGGGGAGGAGGCCCCCATCTTCTCAGAAAATCAGAAGAGGCAGTTTTCTGCCTATTGTCTTACTTGCTGAAGTGGGGAAAGGTGGCTAGCCATGAATCCACGCAGTCTTCCAATATCAGGCCTGGTTCACAGGATTTAACACTTCCATGATACCAATGCATTGTGGCTTAAATAATTGTGGACTCTTATCAGTCACCATACCAAACCAGGTATGGCTTATTCCTAAAGTTTACCCTGTCACCTGACTGATTCGGGCAACAAGAGTGATGTTTTGGATCATAGGTGTAAAAGTTAAATCTAGCTTTTATCTGCAGGGTCATCGTGTCCCTGCAGCTTTCAAAAAGGCACAAGTGACTTTTCAACCTGCCATGTGCCACTGAAGGTCAGGTGTTGCAATTTCAGGAGACCAATACAGCAGAGCAATGTGTACACGATGCTTTGGTAATGACATTTAAGGAAAGGGGGTCTGATTAGCTGAACAACCTTTCTGATAGAGAATTACCTGCATGAGTTGCTCTTTTCATAAAAATGAAACAATGAAGGGCATTCAAACCGTCACCTATTGGCCATCATTCAAAATGTGATGCTTGGCTCAGAACAAATAGTGAAAAAAGCATTACACTAGAAAAGACTCCATAATACAGATTTGGGCTGGTGTAATGTGCACTACACAAACTTTACCAGTGTTACTCTCACAGATAAAATCTTCCAGACCATTTCAACTATCAGTTTAGGGGTAAAAACCAAAAAGAAAGACACATGCTTCCCAGCATGTACCTCACCTCTGAATGCATCCTCTTCCAGTGTTCTTTAATTCATTTCATATTTCAAGGATATTTGTTATGTTCGTCTCTAAGACCTCATATTTTGGTTAACATTTTGCAACATATCACTTGCTGTGAAATTCTGGAATCAAGTGTCATTCTTCAGTGCCCGAGCCACTCAATCTAAACGAGTGAAAAACTCACTGTCATACATTTAGTGGAATATGTATTCTATGTCTGTGCTGAATCTTCCCGGCATCACTTTCTGGCATCAGAAGCAGCAAGCTACATGCGGGAGAGCCTCTTCCTGCTCCATGAGGCCATGGGGAAATCACCAGGACCACCAAGACACCAGTGAGATCTATCGCAGCCTAAGGCAAGTTTTGTGCGGCTTTGCACAAGACAGGGGGTTGCCTCTTCCAAAATGTCTGCATTTGTGGCTTTTTACTTCAGTTTTGGGATTTAGGGGCTAATATAATCTGAAAAGTGTGTTATTTCATCAGGGCCCTAGGCCACAACGAGATAATCTTACTATTTCAAAATGGCCACGCCATTTATTGCTTTTGGAGTCTTGTGTGTGGCACCCTGATGCTGTTGTAATTGGCCAAAGCGCATAACATCTCTGCCATTCAGGAAGCCAGCAGGGGAACGCCAGCCCCCTCGGTAAAGACCCACTCCAAAGGCCTCTGTCTGAGCCTGTCTGGACCTTGAGGGCTCAGAGGGCCCGCTCCTCTTTCACCCCCTGCAGCACATCATGGAACTGTCTCTTGGCAGGCAGCTTTCAACCCAATGAACTTGGGCCCCTGGAACTTTATGCACCCCTGCAGAACACCAGTGAGTTATGGCTGGATAATATAATTGCTTCTCCACTAACCCTAACAACTGTTGAACCAAGGTGTGCCTATGCCAATCTGCCTTCATTGCCTTAATCGTACATAATTCTCTTTCGTTACATTGTGTGTCTCTTGTGCAAATTCGAAGCATGGTGTGTTTTTTAGCAACTCTGCACCCTATTTGGAATTTCATTTTGTGTATCTTCTGCAAATTCAAAGCCTGGTGTGTTTTTAACATCTCTGCACCCCATTTTGCATTGCATGTTATGTCTCTTGTTGAAATTCCAAGACTGGTGTTTTTTAACATCTCTGCACCCCATTATGCATTGCATTTTGTGTCTTTTGTGCACATTCGAAACCTGTTGTGTTTTTTAGCATCTCTGCCCCCCATTTTTCACTGCATTTTGAGTCTCTTGTGCAAATTCAAATCCCAGTGTGTTTTCTTAACATCTCTGCACCCATCTGTGGAACTAAGTATTCCCAGTGCATCTGTTTCCTTGCTTCCTTTGGTTAAGGGGCTGCCTGGTGAGTTTGTGATCATATTGTGCTGTGCAGCCCCTTCTCTTTCTTCCTCCTATCCTCCTCTGCACCTATGGAGCTGAATATCTCCCCTATCTTTTCTAATTGCTATACTATCACCTATCCTCCCTCTCTCATTAAGTCTGCGAGAGAAAAGCTTAAAGCACACATCATCCTGACCACTAACCGTAGCCTACCTATCACAGATACCTTTGTCAGCACAACTTCTAGACAGATCTTCATATATATACTCTTTTCTGTCCCCTATCTATGGACTCCTCATCTCATCTCTACTATCTCCCCTCACATTGTCACCCATTAATGGTGGCACTAGATTGGAAGTACTCTCGGTGGGCTTCACATCATCCAGGTGTATCATTAATGTGTATCACACTAACACTTTCTTTTTTCAGGGTCCTCAACACAACCTCCTCCTCTTTGACTGGCACCGGCCATCTCTCATCAACTTCCTTCCCAGACCTACTTCTCCTTCTTCCACTCTCTCTGTCCCCTCCCTTTGACTGGTGTACCACGACCCTATACCCCTCATCAGAAAACCTTCAATGTTGGTGACCTCTTGCAACTCGCCATGATTAATGCTTGTTCTACCATCAAACACTCTGCTGACATCTGCCTCCTCCTTCAAGACCTTGACCACGATATCCTTGCTCTTACCAAGACATGGTTCAGTGCCAGCTCAGTCACTGTATTTGACTCCCTGATGGCTATAAAATCATCTACAAGCCTCGCGCCCCACCCGTGCTCGTAGTGGAGTGAGGTTGCTCTGATTTTCCTTGAGTGGGCCTTTCTTCCCTCATACCCACCCAGCCTTACTCTTCCTTCGAGAGCCTGGTTTGCAAGCTGGTCATCACTCCCAAATCCTATCTGATCATTGCCACTTTCTCCAGGCTACCTGGCTCTACCACCCTGTTCCTCTGTGAATTTGTTGATTTCTCCTCCTCTCTCCTCACAGCCACCTTTAAACATTTTCTCCTGGGTAAATTCAACATCCAACTTGACTCCTCAATCACGGTATCCACTCAATTCTGTGACCTCTGCACCTCGCTCTCCCAATCAACTCTCCCTTCTGGTCATACCCACTCAGCTGGACACACTCTTGATGCCATCATCCATCCTGAGCTTTCAATCGCCCACCCACTGATCACTGCACTCTCCTGGTCTGACCATCCTCTCCTCTCAACAGGGTCCTCTCAGCCCTCTAACCGCTCATCCCCTAACCCTGCCAACCTCATTCACGAACATCCATCCGATGAAACGAGTGCCAGATGCTGCCTTCACATCTACCTTCACACTCCACCGTCTCCCCACTACAGACTCTACCTCTGACTCTGCTCTCAGCAACCTCCGTATTGACATCACTAATACTCTTGACATTCTTGCCCCAGTCATGAGGATCCACCTGTAACATGCTTCCAGGCATTACACCTGGTACGACTCCGAACTTGCAGCCCTGTGTAGAGCATTGCCAGTTAATATAGACTTTGCCAGCATGCTATACTGTTTTATATTATGTTATATTATATTATTATAATATTATATTAAGTAACACTATAAAGCCATTTCAAACCAATGCTTGACAAATGTAAATCTAACAGACTTCTTCTATTCTTCCAATTGACAAACATATATTAAAGCATCCCAAGTTTCAGTTTTTAATTTTTCTTTAACCATATTTTCCAGATTCACATATCGTAATGGTGTTCAGGTAGCAAACAGTATTCAAAAAGGTGCATAACGTCTTGTACTAATATTAGATCCATAAATGTTCTGTGCAGGTTCTAAAACTATTATAGTCCACTTATGCTACAACTGAGAAGTAGTAGTTAATAGGGCACATCTGTTTTTTAACTACATTTAATAGCCCTTTTCAATGTAATAAATAGTACCTGGAGGCTCCCAAGAGTTGGTTATGTACAGAAATAGTTCCATTCAACAGAAAAGGGGACAGAGACTGACCAGAGAAGTATCACCCAATCTCCCTTATAGATTGCATGGCAAAAAATATGGACACATTTTACTAGCATGCCTGGCGGATTGGGCTGTTGAAAATAAATTGATCAATGACCTGAGGGAGACTTCAGAAAGAAGAAAGAAACAGTTGAGTAATGTCTTCTTACGGGTGCATTAATCAGTAAATCTTTGCTAGTTTAGTGTGCTTGCCACGCTCTTTTAAATACTTCTGAGCTATTGTGCATTTTGCAATTTTATTTAAATATCTTTTAGCTGTGTTTTTAGTTTGTTAGCATTTGTTGTCTTTTAAAACATTACTAGCTTCATTGTTGCCCCGTGAGGCTCGAAGTGTGTAATCCCTCTGAGCGATTAGAATCAGCATGGAAAAAAAGCTGCACACTCAAGGGACCACACTTTCCAGCAGCCCTGTAGTTTCAGTCTCCAGTTAAAGCCTGCATCCATGTGCGACTATCGCCGGCGCGACTGACCGGTTGGTTCCGGTTTGTCGCCGGTGCATGGAGGGGCACTAAATAATATCTGTTCTGTTCATATAGGTAAGCTTCTTTTTAATTCTTACTATGGCTTCCTTGATCAATAGTTCATCTCATATCAACCTCATATTGTCTATTCAACGTAATAGACAACTGAGGCTGGCAGTGAATCACAGCGAAAAGGCTGCTGCACTGGTTCCCCTCTGTCCAAATTGCCCAGAATTTTCTAATTCATCTGTTGAGCCTACCGCTTTAGCTATGCCGGTATCTGCTTATTCCATTCCTTTTGAGGCATCTACCCATTCTCAAGGTATTATGTTCAACTCACGAAACTCAACACTTCCTGTCCAGCAGGCGTCTAGCCTTCCCCATCTGGGGGCTATGTCTCCTTCTCTCCCCAGCCTCCCAATAATACCTGGGTGGCTTAAGCAAAACTTGCCGTCCTCACAAGCCTGACTTCTAAATACTCTATGCCTGTGCCAGAATGGTGTGGAGATCTTTGACTTCCTGGCATCCTCAAATTGTGACATTCTCACTTTAACAGAGTCTTAGCTAGATCAAGCTACGCCTTCAGAAGTGCTTCTGGCCATGTTACTCTCTCCTCTGGGAATATTGTGCCTCTGGTAGGGGTGGGGGTGTTGCCCTATTTTTAAAAGCATCTTTACAATTTAATATCCTGCCTCATGAACCCTTGGTGGACTTTGAAAGTCTGGTTATTAAAATCAAAATGTCTGATAACACTTTGCTTACTATAATTGTCCTTTAAGAACCCCAAAGCGTGCTGCCTTTATTTGAAGAGCAATTCTTAAATCTTCTTAACATTCTTGCAAAGCCACAATCCCGGGTTTTGGTTATGGGTGACTTCAACCACTGGTTTTATGCTCCAACTGATGACATCACTAGGTCCCTAGTGGATGCCATCAATGCCATTGGCTATGTACAACTTGTTGACCCACCGACTCACAGTGCTGGGCATACCCTGGATCGGTTACTAGCTCATCAGCCTTCCTTGGCCAACTTACTTATCTTGCCTTGTATTTGGTCTGACCATTCTTCACTGACCTTTGACATCATTCCTCCGGTTCCACTAGCTAAAATTGACACCAATCCTAGTATGCAATTGTGCATGCGCAATATGAAAGCTCACAAACTGGAAAATGTTGCACACTACTGTCAGAGAAGTTGGGTTCCTTGCAGGACTTTGAGAGTGCAGATGACTTAGCTCGTCACATAACTAAATCCCTCACTGATGTGACCAATCTGTTGGTGCCTCCAAGGTCCCGACACATAAAATCCGAAGCTATAAAGAAACCCTAGTTTAATGAGGATATTATCCTTATCAGACAAAAGAAACATGCTGCAGAACGGGAATGGCATAAAAATCTGTCTGACATCACCTTAGCAGCTTATGATATGATATTTTATATGTATCGCGCTCGTACACAAGTGTTTCAGAGCGCGAAAAGAATTATAAGAATTTTGTTAAACAATATAAGGAGGCGATTATAAAATCAAAGTCTGTGGTCTACAACAGAAGGATTCACACTGCCAAGTCCAGCTCCAAGGAATTGTTTTCTATTTTGAGCGAGTTTAAGAGCAGACCCCCCCTTTTTTCACACCAGTTAAAGATAATAAATGGTGACAGTCGATTCATGGTGTTTTCATCAATAAGGTCACTTCGCATCAAACGAACATTCAGCAGGTGGGGGACTCGTGTCCTCCACAGGAGATGGTGGTAGCAGCTCATAATGTAGATGCCCCCACCTGTTCTGAATCTCTGGTTTTTGATTTTTCTCCCTGCAAAGAATCATTTATTGCAGACACTTGCAGCCATGAAACCGACTTCCTGTTAGGGTGATGCCGGTCCATCTAGCTTGTTTATAAAATGCTGGGACACTCTTTGCCCGTGGGTTACAAAGTTCATTAACTAATCTTTCTTAGATGGTAGCATCCCCCTTCTTCTAAAAGAAGCCTGGGTAACCCCCTTTTTAAAAAACGAGTCCTTGAACCCTTTCATTCCAGATAATTATGGCCCATTACTAATGTGCCGTTTGTATTGAAAATTCTGGAGAAGGTAGCACACCTAAAGCTTCAAAGTTTTGTTGAGGATAATAACATTATGCTTAAATACCAATCAGGCTTCAGGAAAAGCTTTGGCACTGAGACAGCTATGCTAGATCTTAAGGCAAACTTTCTATAGAATATTGACCAAGGGCATCTATCAGTTCTGATGCTATTGGACTTATCTTCAGCATTCGACCTTGTCGATCACGCACTATTAGCCGGCAGACTTCAGTCAGTCGCCGGCTGCTTGTCCAAAGCTCCCCATTGGAATTCCTCTTTTTTGGGCCCAAGGAACTTTAGTGTCAACGTGGGTCGATGTCTCTTCCGATCCAACTCCTGTCCCCTGTGGCGTCCCACAGTGAACATATATTTCACTGATGTTTTTTAACATCTACATGATCCCTTTTCTGCATCTTCTGATAAGCCTGGTTGTATTAGTGGCTAACTACGCCGATGATACGCAAGTTATCATTAAACTCACTATCTATCTTGCTGATTTGGCAAAACTAAACAACATCTACAAGGCCATTCATTTGTGGATGGCTGTCAATTCTCTTGCCTTAAATGCAAGCAAAACTGAACTGCTCATTGTTGAGTCTGGCCAACTCCCAGCAGAGTATGTAAACTTACAAATCGTGGACATGCTTATTGCAGTAAAAAAAAAAAAGGAAAAACCCTTGGTGTGGTCTTGGTTTCGGAACTCTCTATGAGTCAAAATGCGGCTTCTATTAGATCCACATGTGGTCTCATCAACAAGCTCTTATGTAACATCCAACCTTTTCTTACTCAAGAGAATTTGGCCATGTTAGCTTCGGTTCTTATGAACACTCGCATTGACTACTGTAATAGCCTGCTTAGTGGCTGTGCTAATTCTGTCATAGCTACTCTACAGGTTACACAGAATGGCACATTACGGGCTGTTTCAGGCCTGGCCAGACGTTCCCATACTTCTGCGGCTAGAAGGGGCCTCTATTGGCTACCAGTGAAGCTTTGCATTACACACAAAATTCTCACCTTAACTCATACATGTGTGGTGAATGCTGATCCTGAATATATCTTAAATCACGCCTCCATTCATATTCTGACCCTCCCGCTTAGATCTCAACACCATCTCAGATTGGTTCAACCCAGGTTTAAGCTGGTGAAGCCTGGCAGGCACTGTTTCAATGCCCAAGGCCCCAGTGCATGGAATGCGGTACCTCTCAGTATCAGAGCTGTCGAAACACCAATAAAATTCAAGAAGGATTTGAAAACATTCCTTTTAACCTCTCACCGGACTAAATACAGTATCTGTTTGAGGACTCCGACCTCTGAGTTTTGTTCTTCTGATTCCTCCTTCACTTTGTTTTCACCTTTCTGTAGTTGTTTGTCCCTTTTTGTTTGTTGGCGCGCCCTGAGGCCTGCTGGCATGTGGAGTGATGGCACAAAATGTTTTAATAAATAATAAATACATACATAAATTGTATACAGAGAAATGTGTTTTTATATTACATTTTTGTTGATTTTTGATTGGGTAATAAGGGAGAAATGTTGGGATACTGTGATTTAACTTAATATTCCCAATTCATTGTTGGCAGGGGTGGGAAGATTGTTCTGGCTATTTAAATGTTAGTAAAGGAGCAAGACAGGATTGTTCATACCCCACTTTTGTTCCATATATATTAATATTTTAGCTGATTAAATACATCAATTTGAGTGTGAGGTCCCAGAATAGGAGATTAAAACAGTAGGCACCTTCCTGTACACAATGATGTTGTTTGTAAATTAAAGAGGCAAAGAGGCAAGCTGGGTCTAGCTGGGACTATGGAACAATTTGAGGACTTGGAAAAATATTGGAAAAATATTGCACTGAATGGGCATTAGAGGTCAAACTGACTAAGATGATGTCCGTGGTATGCAATAGATCTCAGGAAAATGAGAGAAGCATTGCAATTTAATGGAGTCAACCATTCTGATTATTTGGAGCTGATATTGACAGCCAATGGCTCTTGCAACATTCAAGTTGAGTGGAGTGTTTGAATATTAAGGCCATTTGGTGGTAAATTTGTTGTTGAGGCTCTTGATGTTTACATGCTTCTCAGCTTGAGATAACCAGGAGGAGAATCAGAGGCGGCTGAGCTCTGGCATCAGTGCGGCTTGATTCTATCACGTACCGTTACTCTGTTCCTACGTGCTACGTATCGTGAGCCAAGGTCCTTTCCTCTAGCTCCAACGAGGATCGGCAAGGACCGACAAGGACTGGAGTCTGGTGCCTGGAGCCTTGCAAGGGCTGTGAGAACCACTGAGGTCCGCTGAGGACTGCGGAGACGTAAGCGGCCAAGGCAAACATTCGAGGCAGCCAGGTACCTTCTCTCATAGGTTCACTTTTGACTACCCCCCACGGCTATTATGAGCGAAGCACCGTGGGTGAAGGAATAGTGCTTTCACTCACGGAAGAGGCCCGCCTGAAACGCTTTATCACGGGTGGATGAGGAGACGAAACACAACATATAATCTATCGGGCTAAGCCTGGGCTGTGATCACATAGAAAAACCTTTACCCTGACTAGCTCACTCCAGCCTGCCTTATTACTATTATACATATTAAACATTTGCTTTCACCGGGCAGTGCAGGGCACGTGAAATACAACTGTGCTGCTTGACTGCCACACACGGAGACTGCGGTTGTGTCTTTGATCCCAGTATTAGGTGCTAGGCGCAACTTGCAATAAAGACAAGTCCTTGACTGCCACACCGGGGAGACTGTGGGCATTGCCTGTGATCCCGGTGTAAGGCGAAAGGTGCACTTGCAGCAGCGACAAGCTATTTAATGTTTAAACTGTAAAAACAATACTATGGGAAAAATGAACAGATACTAATTATTACTGCTGCTTGATCTCATCTGGGCCCTGAGACATACAATCTTTAATTCCCCACAAGATCTTCTAGCATCAAGCGCCTCCAATAGCGGTCACCCTAAGCCTTACCCAGAGGGACCATTATATTGAGTGGGACTGCAAGACTTACTATGCTCACAGTTAAGAAGTGCTCAGCGACAAGATATAATCTTCGCAATCAGAGGGACAGGACCCTAATGGCTAGCACTAATAGAGGCAAGTGAACCAAAACAGCACCCGTGGAAAAAGGAGCAATTACAGACTTTTTCTCACCCCTGTGCACCTCCAGTATACCTATTATACCTCCGATAGAGGAGTCAGAAACTGGCAGCCACAGTATGAATAACATCAATGATGGTTTAGGGGATAGTGCAATAGACAATAACTCCTTACTGGAACTCTGCTTATCCATGCAGAGATTTATGACCCCCTTATTAGGAAGCGGCACTGGGACCCAGAATGGAGGCACTCAACAGCCCGTCTTAGACTCACAACGTGAAATATATAATAGATTATCTTCCTCCCCCAACCTGTATGTACCTCTGGAGACATCTGAACCAGACAGTAGTGGAGACCAGGGGGAAAGCCGCATGAACCTGGTGGAATTGCAATCCTCGGTTGCATCGCTACAATTTGCTCTTAATATTCTCCGAAAGATGTGTGGGAGGATACTGGAAATCACCTTTACCCTACCGGCCGGAAATACAGGAAATAATATCAACAATAGCAAACTGGTGCCTGTGCAGAAGGAAGGGAATATCACTCTCTCTGAGTTCCCGGAGATAGCTGATTTGGAAATAAACACTACAAACAACTTGGATGTCTACTTCTCATGAAAGCAACGATGAATGGCCAGAAGAGCGATTGCAACGAAAAAGCCCCAAACAGTGATCATAACTTTACCTGAAACAGCAGAGCCGGAGGGGAAATTTCCAGACCCACTGAAGGGAGCACTCCCAAAAAGGGACTGAGAAAAACGAAACAGTAAGCTGCACCTGCCTGCAAACGCACCTCAAGAAATTAGGGTAAGCTGACTAGTTGGCTCATCCTCGACAAGAGTAATACCGTATAGCCAGTTGAAGAGGTGGAGTTGGAACCATTGCTTTGTTTAAGCAAGCAGGAAGCGAACACAGCTCCGAACATTTCAAACACTGAACTAATCGTATTACATCAATTAGACGAGGCACCTGCTCCGTCACCTGAGGATAAAGTTAATACTATTCTGCCCAATTGCGGAAGGACTTGCATTATTAAGAATTTGTACCAAACTAGTAATCACAATTGGATTACTAGATCAGCATTGATGACCAGACTCGATTCCACAGCTGAGAGTGCTGAGATCTGAAGACTTCAAATTTGTCGAACCATTAAAAGTAAAGAACTCTAATACACCGGATATACACTGTAAGTTTTAGCAACAGCAAACTTGATACACAACTTTAAAACTAGTTTGCGGGAAGCCGATATCGAAGTGGACGCTGATCCCAATGTGGCTGACCCTAAATGGCCACAGACATTGCCAAGTACCATCACTGAAGAAGCTACGATACCGCAGCTACCTAAAGGCAATACTGTGCAAATGGCTGATATACAGAATGTTCTCAAGTGGCTCGCTGGTGACTCCCCGTAGTGACATTAAGACAATGAGAGCTATGTTTGGTCACATGGAACTGTCAGGGATTTAGCCACCTATTAGCTGCGGACGGCTCCATCCCCCTGTTAGCAGGGCATACCTGTATTTGCCTCTAGGAGACGTGGCTTACCTCTCGGGCCCTTCTAAATGGATACACTATCCATCAGGATCTTGCTAAAAAGGGACCGCAGGGAAGACCATATGGGGGTCTACTCATTGGGATATTACATCCATTTAAGTCTATTCACATCCATTCCAATATGCATGCGTTTGTGCTAGCGGTTGAGATAGATCTCCCCGGTATAGATAAAGTAGACAAAATGTTAGTGATCAGCCTTTATAATCCCCCTGGATCCTCCTACAGAGACCTTATTCAGGAAGCTTGTCATTATTTGTTGATAGAGTGGTTGGCAGTTCCAGAAAACAATCTTGTAACAATTGCTGGAGACTTTAATTGCCATTTAACGGGAAGCATGGGAAGTAGTCACAATCCTCGACTGAAGAACAGAGGGAAATTGTGGTATTCAGCTGCGAATCCAGATGGATTACTATGAATTAACTTCCTAAAATCATGGGATTTTGAAATGTTAAATGGAAGAACCAGCAGCGACTATCCAGGACAGCCTACATGGTCTAATGCAAAATCCAGAAGCACACTCGATTACATTTTTGTAAGCCCTTCCATGGCCACTTGGTTCACTGACATGAGGGTTAATAAGAATGATTGGAGCGATCACGCTATGCTCACATTAACATTTAATTTCTTGATACAGAATGTTCGGACCAGATTTACTGGTGAATTGAGGACAAATCATGCCTCTTCAAATGTTCACCGGTAAGACAATAATATCAAGAAATCAATAGAAGCTATGCTAGCCAAGACGAATATGGGTCACAATGAATTTCTTGGAATGTCCAGCAGTGAGAGTGAAGAATGGATAGCATGCTTTTCATATAGATATGCTACTATTACAACAAATATACTAGCCCCACAAGTGAAGACAACTAAAATCTTTGACATAGAAATTAGAGATGCCAAAAGAATACTAAGAATAGAGCTCAAGAAGCTACAAAAGGTATGTACCACATGGAACAGTTATCAGAAGTAGGAAGTATAAGAACGTCTTTAGATCTTGGCTCAGGCAGAAACGTTATACATCTAAATTACTCAAATGGCAAAAGACGGTCCAAGTATTATGTACAGGGAATTCCCGGTCTATATGGGGATTGCTGGGCAAGGCAAGGGGTGACATTAGTAGTTCCCTAATTAACCCTATAGGTGCAGGCCAGTGGGAGGAATTCTTGAGAAGCCGTAATCATCGGGACAGATTCAGGAAATAGGAAACTTGAGTCAACCCTCTCCTCCCTTTAAGGTGACAGTTGAGTCGCTAACTGCCAGAATAAAAAAGCTAAAATCATCAAGAGCACCTGGGCCCAATGGCCTGGCAAATGTTATATTAAAAAGTAATCCGGAAAACTGGGCAGAAGTCTTGAAAATATTGTTTGATAAGATCCTCAATGATGAATACATTCCAGAATCATGGCAGACAGCAATCCTGGTCCCGATTTATAAAAAGGGAGATCAGTCAGATCCATCTAATTATCGACTACTGTCGATGCCGAACTGTACGGGCAAATTATTTGCAACGTATTTATTACATGAACTACAAGCATGGGTGGACAGTGAGAATATTTTTTTTTTAGATCGATTTCAATGTGACTTCAGGGGTGGATACTCCACAGTGCATAATTTGTGGTGATGGACATACTTTGAAACAGGGCCAGATTAACTGGCAATCCACCACTATATGCACTATTTATTGACTTCAAGGTGGACTTTGACCTAGTCCCCAGAGAACTCCTGTGGTCTAAACTTGAGATCTTGGGCTGCCCCAAAGGGATACTTTATTATCTACGGTTATTACATCATAACACCTCATTCTCCTTGAAGTTAGATTCTAAGAACATGACTAGTAAAATTCGGCAAACCTGTGGCGTAAAAAAAGGTTGTGTTACAGCACCATTATTATATAATCTGTTTGTCCACGATATATCGAAGGTACTATCAGCAGAACATAATTGTCCCCCTAAAATAGGTACTGCCCACTGTCCAGTCCTAGAGTATGCTGATGACTTAGTCATCATGAACCATACAATTAGTGGACTACGTAGCTCAGCAGCGGCCCTATGGATTTATGCTCAAAGAAATGGCCACTCAATCAACATGGGTAAGACCCAGATGGTGTTTTTTACCAGTAAGAAGGTAGTACGAGTTAGTCTCAAAATCCTCGAGGGAGCAATTCAATACACACCCTATTATAGATATATGGGCATAGAGATAGAGCCCAAGGGGCAATATATTATGTGTAAACAAGCATGGATCACTCGAGCAGCCCAAATCGCTGCACTGATATATCGCTTTACTGCCTCACATTGTGGGTATACCATCTGGGCCGCTCGCCAATTATATCTGCAGGTACTAGCGCCCATGATCCCCTATGAACTAGAGGCCTTGCAGCTAATGTACCTAGGATGACTACAGACACTTGAGGGGAAATTTTGGAAGAAGATACTAGGTCTCCCAACATGTATACCCATTCCATTCTTAGACTGGAATTGGGTCTCATATCGTGGAAATCTCAGGTACTTAGAAAGAGGGCAGTATTGTACTTAAAAATGATGTTGCATGCAGATAACTCCTTGCTTTCTGCTATGCACAACGACATTAATAAGACCTCCTCATTACCATTTATGAAAAAATGTATGGATAATTATCTGGTCAAGATAGGTTGGACCAATAGGTTGTATGGGGACACAGCCAGCTCACTGCGAGCACTCACCAAGAAGTCCGAGTTATGCGACTAAATTGACAACTTTGCACACCTTGAAGATCTGAAACGCTACAAATTTGTCCCACACATGTGATATTCCTTTAAGCAATCACTGCCATACTTGTCTCTTTGCCCTTCACCTCATCTGAGACGATTCATCCCTCTAATGAGGATTGACCAACTACCGGTATTGGCTATTGCTGGAATCATGAACAATCTTCCTAAACTAGAACGCTACTGCCGGCTCTGTATGAACAAATCTGAGTCTGAATCTGGTAAACACGTTCTAACATGTTGTCCTGCCATGTTAAAATCCTACTCCATATACTATGGTGACTTTGTCCATAATGTGGATCACATAAGTAGTAATGACTTCTGGCTAAGGGCTGTTAATGCTATTGCATGAAACTTCATATCACAATGTACAATATATGGCTGATTGTAGAGAGCCTGCTAGGTATAACGAAATAGGTGCGGTAGTGCGCCAATGATAAAACCTCATGAATGAGAATTATGTGAGAGCGAGAAAGTAACATCCAAGAACGGACAAGTGTCTATATTAGCAATCCATTTCTTAGAATGTGTTAGAATCTTATGAATGCGAAATGGTTATGTAAAGTAATTGAGCATAGGAGAACAAAGTTTAATGCTTGTTTATTGTTTATATAGTATGCAGACTTGTATACTGTTCTCCTTTTTCTCCCTATTCCATTAGCATATCTTTAAAAAAAATCCTTTTATTTCTGAACTAACGTTTTTTTTTTTCAATTTGCATTTTAATGTATTTATATGTTTAACTACGTTGGAATAGTAATTACTTCATGCAATTTGTATTGATTAATGACATGTGAAAAGCTTATGTTAGGCTACAACACATTAATAATACATTAAAATTAAATTAAATAGATATTGACAGCCAAGGGCTCTTGGAACATTCAAGTTGAGTGGAGTGTGTGAATATTAAGGCCATTTAGTGGTAAATTTGTTGTTGAGGCTCTTGATGTTTACAGTGTTCAGACTTCATCAGACTTCATCAGCTTGCTCTATGGAGCTGAACTCTGGGGGCATGCAGAGAATATCTCCATTGTACTAAGAGAAAAGAGCTTTTGAACAATGGTGATATGTGTTCCAAAGGTGACCTTACCATTCTTCTATTTTTAGAGGTAGGTATACAACCAATTCAGAATACAAATTGGATACAATGTGTCTTATTGTGGATTCGTATTAACACAAATGAAGAATAAAGTGCAATTAAAAAAAATGTTTTGTGGGATCAAAGTTATGACTTGCAATGGAAATGTCTCTCATGTATTAAGGTGTTTTATATGATCTTAATTTTCTGTATTTGTGGAATGAAAATTGTAATTATCCTCCAGCAATTAGCAACAAATCTAAGTTAGGTATTGAGGATTGGTCTATGTTACATCTTTATCTGACGCTTGTTTAGGTTCTCAGTCCTTCATTCATTTGTGCCTTAAGTCAATATGAGTATGTAAGTCATACTTGAGATGGATCATATCCCCTTATAAATGTGTACTTTATCTAAGATTTCAGTTTGATCTGTTACCTTGTGGCAGTGTAGTGGCCAAGTAGAAGACGACAAGATCCCATGTCTGTACTTTATGCACTTCAAAACAAGTGACCGTGTTTAATGTGTTGCCCATTTTATAATAAATCCAGAAAGGGTTCATATACCACATTCAATGATGAATAGGATTTCATGCTCAATGTATGCATTCATTTTATTCAAAGGATCAAATGTTCAGGATGTGATTTATTGTACAGTAAATTGTGTAGCTTCAGGTTGGTATTTGTGCAAGAAATGTATGGATTTGGTTAGATTAGGTGGTGAATGCATTGTCTGTTTTAATATAATTATTTTGGTTTAAATAATGTCTATTTGTTGATGTATAATGAATGATGAATTGCTTTTTTATGTTTTATTTGGAAATGTATGCCCTATCCAAGATAAAGCTTATGATTGATTGAAAATAGGTGCATCAATAAACACACTGACATAGTTTTGGATGAAGACTTTGTGTAACCTGGGACAAGGTGTAACAAAAAGCACAACATAGGATATATCATATGAGACCCTGTCCACTATATTTCACCTTAGATATAAACAATGATCATTATAATTATTATAATTATTATTATTATTAATATCATTAATATTATTATTACTATTGTTGTTATTATTATTTTCTTTAATGCGCTCTTGGTTAAGACACAAACCTTAGGCACATGAAATACAAAACGACATCATCATACATTAATAACAAAACACATACATCCATATTAAACATTTCAAATATGATACGTTAGATACGAACAATTAAATTATTATAATCATTAATTACACTCTTTTAAAAAATCTAGCAAGATATAAAAAGCAGCACAAGAGATAACTGGAGATTCCCCCAGTAAAATTGTACTCCAAAATTGATCAGAAGTAATAGTTTCAAATCTATGTAAAAAAAAATCACTTAATCCCTTAATATAATAAGTTTCTTCCAGGTTTTCACACATTGACTGCGCTACATTGATGTGGCGCAGTCAATGTGTGAAAACCTGGAACAAATTAGTCTAAATAAATTAGTCTCATCTCCTTCCATAAAGCTATGAAAACTATTCTCTTTACATAAGGTCCCATCTATCAGCTATGAATGACTAACCCCCGACCCATTGCATAAAATTGTACTATTGTAATTATGTACTGATTCATCAATGCGTCCTACAACTGTTACCATCACTGTAACCCTGTAACTAATCTCTTGCAAGTAACAGCGCCTCAATGCCTGTGGGCTGCGTGTGCGCTATATAAATGTAATAAATAAATAAATAAATAAATACCTCGGAGGAGAGGTAGTGGTTCCTCTGTATTTTGCTTTCACACTAATGCAACACCAGCAAACTGCTTTCTTCTAAATAAAGGGCGCGAGACAAAAGAGGTTGACCCCCAGAAAACGACCTCAACTTCCCACAAAAACTTAATATAATTAGGCATCAAGTTCTGACAATTATTGAGGACATGTCTAAAAGAATCACCATCGTTAGCACAAAGTCGACACAAATGCAGTTCCCACAGTATACCTTACCAGGCCCCGGTAACTTCATAAGTAGGTAACTGATTGATTTGCATACACAATAGGAAATCTAGCAAAAGCACATTATTACAGTTAAATAGCTAAAAGGATGTGGGAAATGGACACCCTGTGTCACATAATACCCAATTTATGTTTGTTAGACAATTGTCTAATAAGTTGGCTCCTATCCCAGCAAGCCACTTTGTGTTTCAATATCCTAATAGAAGCGGACAGCATAAAAGGAAATTCAATACTAAAATCAATTGAGTTAAAAAAAGGCCAATATCTCACTTTCCAAAGCTCTAAAAACACTCGTTTTGGTATTAGGATGGTGTACAATGTTTGAAAAACAACTCAAAACAGAACTGACGTTACACTCAGTGTCCAGCAGCTCCAGATAAAAGACGCCCCAGGTGATACCCCAAGCCATTTGCAATGACATCAGCTCAATCTCACAACATAAGATTTCAATAGGTACACACTTAGGAAGACATAGAAAATATTCCCAGATCTTCCCCTCCAAACTGTATAACCAATGCATTTCGGGGTTAATTAAAGATTCAGTACCTTTCAGGATATCGGGTGTTATACACCTTTTATATAGTTTAGCAAGGGCAGCAACATCATAACTACCCCTTTGGGTTACAAATGACTCAATCACTTTAAATACATGCAATATTTTAGAGGTTGTGTCATTTACAAGTATCTTAATGTTCCATCTTTAGTTAATAGGACTACCTAAAAATAATAATCCTGTATATTACCAATACAAATACCATCAATTTTCCAAATACATTTGACTTTTTTTTTATCTTATTAGGCTCGCAAATGATGACACATTGATGACCAGACCATTATCTCTGGAATATTTACAAATAGCATCAATACTACGCTGAAGGCCAATGGCCATTTTATCCATTATTAAAGTAACACCAGGATAGGATAACCACAAGAAAGGTAGATTAACAATTTATTGGGGAACATGTCTCCAACTCTTCAGGGAGTCTTGCAAATCGGAAACAAAATGGTTGAAAAGCAGGGGAGCTAGAAAGCAGCCCTGCTTGACTCCTGTATTTGTTCTGGTACAATTCGAAACACCACCATTATGATCTAATCTAATACACACCTGGGTGTCTTGATATAATTGGATAATCATTTCGAGGAAAGAGAGATTACAACCATAATATAAACAATTAGATACAACACAATGTAAGACCAGTGCACCTATTCTGCTAGCTATCAACTCTGATGTAACCATTACAGTACAGACATTTCACTTTTACTAGGCTCCCAATGAATTAAAAAAATAAAATGTGTCGTTTCTGTAACATTTCCTTTCTTCAAAAATAAATACGCACGCAAGAATTTTGCAGCAATTGCAAAGCAAAGTACTACATATAACTGTTAAAAGGTATATTGCCAATCAATAGAACATTATTTCTTAAAAACCTTTTAAAACAATCACTTACACATTAACATTGCTTTGAAAATTAGATCATATAAACCTTTAGAAAACAACTGAAGTATCCTGACATCTCAATAATCACGTTTTAATTCCAAAATCATTGATTCACATATATGAAACACATTACCATTTGAGACAAAAAACACAAGTCTCAAGAATGATACTCTTACATAAACTTATCCAAAACAAGATACTAGAAACAAAATCTGAATTGAAGTCACACATGGTACATATACAAAATAGTACTCAAGAATAGTTTTCAAATACGTATTCAATTTCACACACATTTTTGCAAAAAAGAAAAGAATAACATTTCTTACTGACACGTAATATTCTAGTCAACAAACAAAAAAATGTCATTTAGTTATTTCATAGTACATGGGCTCGATTCATGGAATAAAATTCTGTGGAAAAATGGGCCCTTACATGCAAAACCCGAGCAAGCGCCCGTTCACCGATTCATGGAACACAATGCGTGGGGCTTACCCGCGACTTGTGCCGAATCCCCCCGGGCGCAACACGTCACTGCGATACCAAGAACGCCTTGACAAGACACCCAGCAAAGGCACATTCCGTCTTGCGCAGCCACCTAAAAAGGGGGTGGAACACGTGGAATAGGGAACAACAAGCATAAATGTGGGCGCTACGTGGGAAGTACCACAGTAAAATACTCACAACGCCCACACACGGGCTAACAACACGTATTCATGGAATCGAACAGGGCTCACCGGTGTGCAGAAAAAGAAGTGCTAATCCTGAAACACGTCTGCCACATTAAAGCAGGCGTAAGCGTCATTGTGCACTAAAAACAATGCATACAAAGGGCGCATGGAAAACCAGCGCATGTATACAACTGTGATAAATGTACCATTTTTTGCAGCAGTGATCATGGGATACCGCAGGAGGAGGAGGATAGCCAGGGCACACATTTTTTTTACCCAGGTCCAGCCTTTTTGGGATGCCTGAAGACCAGGTCTATGGCAGGTATAGGTTTCCACCTCATATTATATTAGACCTGGTCACGGAGTGGGACGATGACCTCACATCACCCACCCTGTGCTCCCAAGCACTGACCCCTTGGAAAAGGTGCTCATTGTAGTGCATTTCTTGGCCACTGTGTCATTTCAGCGGAAAACTGCCATAGTCGGGGGCATTTCACAGGTCACGCAGTCACGCTGCCTACACCAGGTGTTGGCAATCATGACTGCACTCGCCTCAGTCCACAGACACATATACATGCCCAGAACACCCGTAGAAAGACAGGCCGTGGCCCAGGACTTTTACGGGGTGGCGCACTTCTCTAAAGTGCTTGGTGCCATCGATTGCACCCATGTGGCCCTACGTCCACTTAGGGCCACAGAGCACATCTATCGCAATCGCAAGCACTGGCATTCCATCAACGTGCAGGTTGTATGTGATGCTGAGGGAATCATTACCTCTGTGTATGCAAACTATCCAGGGTCCACCCATGTTAGTTTCATATTCAGAATGTCACCCCAACACAGGGGCCCTGGAAGCTGGGAGGTATGGCAACACATGGCTCATTGGTAAGTACAAATGGCCCTGCAAATGCATGCATGTCTCACACAGACAAAACCACACCACTGACAACACATCTCACCTCCACAGGGTACAGTGCCTACCCTTTGAGCACCTACATGATGATGCCAATAAGGAACCCCACCATACCACCCCAGGTAAGATACAACAAAGCCCATAGTGGAGTGCACATTCAGAGTGCTAAAGTCATGCTTCCGCTCCCTTGGCCACTCTGGTGGTGAGCTACTAAATGCACCACCAGTAGTGTGCAGGATCATTGTGGCTGCATGTGTCCTGCACAATGTTGCAACATGGCATGGCATACCAGTGGACATGGTGGTGCCCCCACATCCCCAACCACAATGCATGGCACCTGCACATGGAAGGGGAATAGGCACGTGGTGAGGCTGCCTGTACCCAGCTTGTGGCACCATTTTTCACCAAAAATCCAACCCTTGCGGAGTGCACACAGCCCTGGCACATTCCAGGTGACAATCGATGATGACAAAGGGACAATCATCTGTCCCAACCTTAACACCCTGAGAATTTGTCCTTGGAAGTGCTACATTGTGTACATCCCTTAGTACTAAAAGTATCTCAATCAGGTGTGCACAAAAGGAACACATGGAAGATGGAGTATGCCACTAACACCATACCAAAATACACGTCTAAATGCTGGTATGTCTCCTAAACCCTCCCACACTTCATGTCACCTGGTTGACACACCATGCCATGGCATGCAATGTCCAAACTGAGAAATGAATGGCCAACACATAACACTACTGTCACAAAGCGCTCAACAATCAACTGAACAAGTTCAGAAATAACTCACTCTTACTCATCAATATAATAATGTACACAGGAACATCAATTGGCCAGTCCAACATACCAGAAACACAGGACTCATGAGTGAATCTGTCTGACTATGACAATACATAATTGCATATGTGCCTCAATGTGTCGTGACTTGCACATGACACCCTTGTATATTTGTGTGGCACTGCTAACCAAAAGGGACAGGGAAGCGCATACAGCAGGAAGGCAAACAATAATGGAGATATTCAAGCCAATACATGAAGATCGAACATGAACAAAGGTTGGATCTCAATGTACAAACAAGAAGGTATGCTAACCATGCACAGGACAAACAATAATGAATCCCACTAGGGGTGTATACACAGGTCGCACTTGAGACTGCCCACAGATAGAATGGAAGCCCATTGCCTCTGTGTAAGTTACTTTTACAAGCTGCAAGCCCATGAAAAGGGGAAGCAGGAGTGGCATATGTGTCTGGACCCTAAGGCACAAGCAAACTGGGTAGCAACACGAGACAAGCCTGCACAATAGACAGAAAACAAGTTAAAAAAATCAAAAATGCCCATGGGGATGGGGGGAGGGTGAATCTGCAGGGTGCAAGTCAACACCCGCATGTGTGGATGTTGAGAGAAAAAATCAACCCTTCATGTGCTAATGGACCGCATGGCTAGCATGGATCAGGAGACCTGTCGCTGCTGTTGCCAACCTCTAGTGCTGCATCAGAATGTCGTAGTGGTAGGGGAGGATTACCACATATAGCCCTGGTCTGGTCCTCCATGGCAGTGGCTATGAGGGACTGAGATGCTTGCATCTGCAACATGATGGCTCGGAGGTCTCCATGCAACACCCCAAGTGATGCACGCAGTTCCTCCGTGATGGCACGAGTCAGCAGTTGCATCTGCTGTTCAGACCATCTACCGTTGGATCCCTCGAGTGCAGCCAGTGTAGTCCTGAGGTCCTGAGGGACCGATACTCCAACCTCAGGGCTTCCCTGTGGGCCCGACCCTCTGCAGCCATGGCTGCACGCAGATCCTTCAGTTCTGTCCTTCGGCTACTGTTGCTGGCCACCATGTTCAGCCTGTGTGAGTGGCATGTGTACCGCGATGCCTGCTGCTGGTGCTCCACCTGTCTTGCTGGGGTATCATGGAATTGGCCACCCTATCCATGCCCTGAGCCAACATCTCATATGAAACAGCCTGTTGTGCAACAGCATACATGGACTGCTCCCACACAGTATCGCCAGCTAACACACGGCAACCCCGTTGGCGGACCCCACACCTGCCTGGGCCAAGGGAACCTGGCCCCTGATGGGATGGCACTGTCTGTGGCTGCAGGACTACATCCCTCCCTTGATCAGTGGGCCCAGGAACAGGAGTCAATACTGTGGAGTGTGACCCTGCAGCCATAAGCAAAAAGACGAATGTGCCAACAGTGACTGGCCCTGTGAGGGCCCCTCTTCAGACATTTGGGATGCACCAGCAACCACAGTCGATGCACACACCTGCGACAGCACAGAGGTATCCATATCCATTTCACCACCAGAGCTAAAGGCTGCCTCGGAGGCGGACCCACACTGAGTCAGGGCCAGGATGGCCTGAAGCACCAGTGGATCTTCATGGGCTACCACACCACGTCCTCCTGTTCCTCCTCCACCTCTTCCTCTGCATCCAGTGCCTCATAACCTGCACATAGACAGAAAATGACATGAAGAGCCATCTAAATTGCATAGCCCACACATATAGGCATCACAATGTCGTCATGCAACACATCAACCTGCCATGTCGCAAACTCCCGCATGTATGCAGTGTCAATGCAATGCAAGGGTAGCATGAAAGCAGCCATGGACATGTGTGGAAGGGCTAAACACAACATGTAGTGCATGGTGCATAGCACCTGCTACACACATGAGCACCTGACTGGCATAGTTCATTCACCAACATCACTGATGCAAAAACACATATGCCACATAGCCGAGCCATGCCTGAACTTGCTGACTACTGTCCCAGAGCCATGTGCAATGGATGTGACATGACATGTAAATCACAAACTCAGTACACACAAGTGTCACACAGTGCTATGATGCAAGGGTGGTGGAATAGAGTGAAGCCAGACACACCCATCCCATGCGGCCAGGTCACATTGTCATCACGCGAGTGAATAGGCTTGGTGAAGGTAAGACCTGGGATTGGAAGTGGGAGTGGGCAGTACAGTACATGGGAATGGCATACCAATTAAATACGACTACATAATCAGCAATGAAAATGCAGCGGGCTGGTGGAAGTGTAAGTGAAGACATCAGGTGTCAATTGCTGCTAGATGGTTGTAGGGATACAGAAAACAGCCACCAAGTGTGGGGGATGGCAGGGGAGGCAGTGCATGGGTACAACTGGTGGCTCAGAGGCCCGTGTCGGAGATCAGAATGTGGGCAGGTTGTTGTGCGTTCTTTCAGTCATCGAGGACTCAAGCAGGGAAGAGGAGGTTGAGAAAGCAAAAAACATGAGGAAACATCAGAAGTGCCTCCAGACCGGAGAAGGTTCACCTCCAGTTCCATTGAGGCAGGGTGGGTGTACCAAAGGGAGGCCCCTGCCAAATATAGACATTAACCACCAACTAATTGCTATCAGAAGTAACTGACCCTGAGGGAGTAGGAAAGGGATGATCAAAGACCATGCGAAGGAAGCATATTGGGAAAATAGACTTGAAGGATCTGCTGCACCAGGGCCCATAAGGCCCTGTGGACAATGCACAGCGATTGGAAATGAACAATCGTAGCCGCTGGGAGCCAGTGCCATCATCACAGTCCTAGAGAGATACAATACTTGGCACCAAGACAAAAGGACAATCCCCACAGTCCAGGTCAGGATGAGTTGCAGAGGTAAGAGAGTAGAGGCACAGAAATCTTGGTAGAGGCCATTAAAGTACACCACCATAGGTATGACCAGTCCTCTGGAGATAGTGAGCTACTGGGAGAATGAGAGGAAAGGAAGAATAACCCTGAGGAGGTGCAGCTGGCCGGGTGACCTCAGAGACGTCCAGAGATGTGCGGAGAGAAGGCGAGTGTGGAGTGCAAGATTGTCACAGGCTATCCGCCATCGCAGGTTAAAGTAGGAAGAGGGCCAAGAGATTCTGGACAGAGAGTGACATGGAAGGAGTGAGCAGGTGTGGTGATGAATTTTGTCATGGTGTGCAGCACATTGTGTGTCTGCAGTCTGCAGGACAACAAGCACCTGTCAGTCCACCATGACATGGTTCACCCATGGCAGTCATGTAAATGTAGGCAGAAATGCCAGACAATCATTTCACTTCATCCAAGCAACATCCACATATCCTGGACACACATGCATCACCACTCACCAGATATTCCCTCATAAATTGGCAGGTCTCCCACACCTTGGATCTGCTCCACATCAATCATAGCACCTACCATCTCCTCATGTAGAGTGAATTATTGGTCCTCTCATTGTGACCCACCTCCAGTCACCTGAGTAGAGGCGTAGTTGGTACTCACCTTATCTTTGGCTCAGTGCCAGAGGTCATACCAATGATTCATTGCGTCAGAAGCTGAGCGCCTCTCATGGCCCAAGGCATTAATACGATCAGGGACACACTGCCAATGGGCCATACGCTGGGCAGACCTATGTCTGTTCCCTGGCTGCAAAATCATGTTGTGTTCATGTTCCTGCACATAGTCCACAAGGATCTGGAGTTCCTCTTCACTAAAGCTCCTCTTCTTCGATGTGTGGGTCTCCTGTGCCTTGCTTTGGGACTGAGCCTGTTTGCCTACGGCATACTTTGCCTTCTTGTAAGGTCATGCAGACCCTGAGTGGCTGGAACCACTTGGGTCAGTAGGGGCTGGATAACTGGTGGTCTGGGCGTTGGCATCACACACTGATGGTGTGACAGTAGGTCCCCTTGCAGGTGGCTGTACCTGGATGCTGGTGCCAGGATGCTTCACAGCATGTCCCTTCCCCTTTGATGCACGGATTGCATCTGCTCCTGCGTCTCCATGGACCATGGTGGGGAGAACCACAGGCCTGTCTGGGTGATGCGGAGGCTGGGTGGTGAGGTCTGCAGCTGTCCCTGCAGCTACCTGATCCTAGCCAGTGTGTACATCAGTTGACACTCCTGCATCTGAACCCTGGGTTCTGGTTCCAGGACGCTACACAGCGTGTCACTTACCCTTTGAAGCACGGATAGCATCTGCCCCTGCGTCTTTGTGACCGGGGTGGGAAGCACTACAGGCCTGGCTGGGTGACCTGGAGGCTGGGTGGTGGTTTCTGCAGCTGCACCTGCAGCTTCCTTACCCTGTTGGGTGGGGGGCAAAGCTCTCCCTGCATGGGCCCAGACACCTTGGACACCTCACACACCTCAGCCAACTCTGCCAAGTTAGCCACCTCCGCCACGTTGGACACCTTCCACCACCCCGGCCACCTTTGCCTCCCTTCTCACTAGTGTCCCTCCCAGTCATTGCACAGATGTATTAGTGCAAGGGGAGGTGCAGCCATCAATTGTCCTGGGAAATGAGTGAGGGGGCAGTGTTGGGCAAGTTGAGTGAGGGAGCAGTGTATGTGATGTTAAACGTACCAGTGTGCCCCAGCAAGGTTCAATGTAACCACTGGGGAAAAAATAAACAGGCTGTGTAACGCACAGGCACCCCAAATATGAAAAATACATGTACACGACCCCTCGGCAGCCCACGTGTAAGGTAAAAACCTAACACATTATGCTGTGGCACCCAGCAACACAAAAAATACATACACGAAGGTCACGTAAGCTACAGTGATGTTAAATAAGGGGTTCTGTGATGCACAGGGGCACCCACAGAATGCAAAATGCATATGCAACTCACCGTCAGTCTCAAAAGTACACATGTGTGTGCAAGGGTGAAATCCCCCACCAAAGCAAGAGGCTGGCACGCAGTGAAGAGATTGCATGGAACATCCGCTTTAACTCGGCAAGCATGTGATGCTCTCCGAAGCACTACTTTATCGCGATCCTGGACGCCACGCCCAACGTTCACCATGTGTCATGTACCTTACACAGCCCTTTCTTCTGATTTCACGCTGACGCACGGTTTCCGCACGTGCAGAGTCACTCTGTTTCCGGCTGCCCACGCGAGTAATACGGAAGACCCACACTCCTGCCTACAAGCCAATTTACCTGCCTTCAAATACCCAGAGCTTCCTCCTACGAGTCATCTACTGCTGCCTGCCCACTGTGTGTGCCTGCTGCCCACGTGCCCTGCAATTTTGGTGCCTGCTGTACAGCCATTGCCAGTGCTCCTGTTGTCGGACCTGTGACCACCTTTGCTAATCCAGAAGACTCCTGCATGCCAGACCACCGCTCCACAGCCCAGCACCTGAACCACCTTGCCCACCCACACCTGCCTCAGGGATTGCCATGTTTGAAGCAACATCATCGGACGAAAGTGGCAAACCCACGGCAGCGAGGCAGAGGTCAGTCAGCTTCTCAGCCAGAGAAGATGACATCCTGGTGGAGCAAGTCCTGGTGCATTATAATGGCCTCTTCCACGAACCATTGCAAGTTGGCAAGGAAGGACAGAGGAAGATCTGGACAGACATCGTGGGTGCCATCAACGTGGAGGGGTGGCACCCTGCGACTACCACCATGTCCACAAGTGCTGGTAGGCTTCAAAGCCAGGACCCACAACAAGGCCCGGTGCTTCCTCAAGGCCGGCGTGAACCAAGGGGGGCACCAGCCCTGGTTGACCACCGACAACATGCGGGTCCTGGAGCGGTTCTACCCAGCGCTGTATGCCCAGGTCATGGATTTGGAACTCCGTCTGGAGTCGACTGGTAAGTGTCCTTGTCCACCATAGTGCATGTGGATGTTGATGTATGGTTGGAGTGTACACCTTGGTTTATGTCTGGTATGCCTCTTGGACAGATGTCTGTGTGCATGTCCCAGACAGTGCTGCATGTGAGTCCATTCAACCATGTGTCTCATCAACAATGTTTGTGTAGCAATGTGTGATGCGCGGCAGCAAGTAATGATGTGCACATGGTTGATTTCATGTGTCTGTGTCTAGACTTGGCCATGTGAGAGGTGTCACATATGGGTGCTTTTGGCAACACTATTGACATGCATGGTTCATATGTGCATGTGTCTAAAGAGTGAGTGTGTGACTGGCCAACACTCCAGGATGGATGTCACATGAGCATTAGATTGTGTGATTGAGTCATGCTGCCAAATTGTCCTCTAGTGAACTATGACGTGATAGCTCCATGGCCTGCTTCATGACTGTCAGCTGATGTGTGTGAATGAGATGTGTATGTCCAATGATGCATGTGAGGTGAATGCACAATTTTGTGGTGCTGACAGTGCTGTGTCCAAGGATGTGATTGTCTGCTGAGAATGCCAGACATGATTGTGCATGCGTGTTAATTGCACTTACGTGTGTGTTGTGGACGGTGATGATGTGTCCTTTGACAGTGCCACTCATGTACATTTGCTTTTTGCCAAACCAACATATGTTCAGTTCCCTGGTGTTTGTGTTGCATGTCTCCCTCTCCACAGCGATGATGGAAGAAGAGGGTGGAGAAGGCGCTGTGGAGCAAGGGCAGCAGGAATGCCTCCACCAGGCACAGACGCAAGGCCCAGTCACGCTCCCAGGTCATTTCATCTTCTGGGAGCAAGGAGACTGGTGCCACGTCCAAGACAACAGCCGCAGCTGCTGAGGAGAGGGACAAGAGGGTGAAGTTGGTTGTAGGCTCCTCGGCAGCGGGAGGGACAGGTGAGATAGCACATGGGCAATCAGACACAGAACACAGTGGGAAGGCATCCAGGTCAGCGGAGGTGGAGGTGGAGGAGGCCACATCAGCCCAGCTCATGAGGCCAATTGGGGGTGATGATGTGGGTGTGAAGTGCATCAGTATGAACCTGCGGGGATGCCTCAGGTCGGACCCATCCGCAGGTGGCGGATGTTTTTCCAAACATAGGGAAACACCAATACCTGTGGATGTCACCATTCGGGACAGAGTGAAACCTGTAACGAGGCGCACAGGCACCATTCATGATGATGTGCAGGCTTCCAATCAGGGCTTGCACATCATCAAGATGAGGTCTGGCATCTCCTGAACTGGCTAGTACATTTCCTGGTTTCGCAATGGGTGCATGGGCTGGCCACATATGTGATCCCCTCCTCGTCCTCTTCCTCTGTGCGCCAGTCATCCTCCCTGGCGTCTTCCGGCCCAGATACCACCAGGGCTCCCTGTATACCTTTCCCAAACCCGGCGGCTAGTCTGCTGGAGATCACATCCCTGCCAGAGTCGGGAGTCGAAGTTGGATCAGCCGAGGTGATCACCACACAGATCCAGCTGGTGACAGGAGCTGTGGCAATGGAGGAAGAGCAGGCACCAAGGAGCAGGGCACATGCATGACAGACCCGGGGGTTGTCATCATCCCAAAGCCATTGCGCCTCAAGTCCTTGAGGCGCAGGCACCGGGCCATTTGGCAGCAGCAGGATCGGAGTAGGAGGCTACAGGACTCGGGGCATTCAATCAGAGGGAGGCAGGTATCGGCCACCAGACAGGAGGCAAATGTGGACCTTACACAAAGGATGTCTTCCGTGTGGAAGCGTTTAGGCCAGCAGATCGGCACTGAGCGGCAGCGGGCACGGGAGGCAAGACTCACCATGGCCAGGGCGGAGAGGCGGGCTGAGGTCCTCGAGGAGACTTGCAGGGAGTTTGAGAGGAGCATGTTGGAGTCCCTGCAAGCCCTCAAGGGGGAAGCGGAGGCCTGCCTAGGGGAAGTGGACGCAGTGTTCAATGATGCCCTGGCCGAGACTATGAGGGCGCATGGTGAGGAGAAGGACTTGTATATAGTTATTTAGGTGTAGGTTTCATTTTTTAATTAATTTTATTTGGAATTTTTTGGACTGTGCTCCACTTTTTGTATATAGTTATTTTTGGAACAGGATTTGCTTGATGCAGTGTAAGTGCCTTCACAATCATGTCTTTGTGCTAATTTAATTGTATCTTGTGTAGTTGGACATCCTGCTTTGCTATACCTATTTTTCTATTGCTATGGTTTGACATATGGACAGACCAATGCTGCAGTGTATGTTGTTAGGTAATGGTATGTTTGCCATGTACACAATCATGACTTGAGTCATTCCTCTGTGCTTGTGCTTTTGGTCCTCCTCTGCCCTGATGCCGTCCTGTGGAAATCTGCTATGGTCAGGTGGGTACCCTCTGAACTTGTCATAAGGTCACCTTGCATGCCACTTGCACACCGGCACTGTTTTTATGTATGCCAACAGACACCTATCAACAGTTTGCAACTCCTGTTTTCACTTAGGCTTGGAATTGACACCGGCTGGCCAGATTAACTTTGTTGTCGTTTTGGGTGTTGTTCTTGAGATGTCCTTCACATGTGCAGAACTGCCACCTCCGAAATCACATTTCATCTATCAACACTTCACCTGCCTAGACACATTTCTAGTGTCTGTCTTCACTCAGTTCCCCCTCCCGGGACTCTATGGCCCTTTGCACACTTGTGGACATCTGCATTGAGAATCACATGTGATTTGATTGGATGTCATGTCATGTCGTTCACACATGAGAGGGTCTCTTGTGTGTTTATGGGGTAATAGGTCCATGTGATGTGTGCTCATTGAGGCTCATGCCATGATACGCCATGCAAATGTCTCTTAATGTGACACAAATCAAGGGTGCTTTGAATTCTGTCACAGTGTGTGTATTTGTACTTGTGGATTTTTTACATTACTTTGTCACATGGCATGCAGGGCCGCTCTTTGGCATACACTTTTGTGATGTGTATGTTGGGATGTGGTTTTGCGAACAGCTCGGACACTGATGTGTGTGGGCCAGGTGTATGGCTTTTTTGTTGTTTGTTGTATGTTTTGTGGACAGGAGGTTGAGGGTGGTGTCAATACATTGCATGCAAGTTCACAGACATGCCATCGATGGAGTGTACGTGTGTCACTATGTCAGCATCCGACATGCAGGTGGTGTCCAGTATACAGGGCCTGCCTGCAGGTTGCTGTAACAGGTGATGGTGGTGGGGTGGAGGTGTCCCATGACACGGGGCCTGCCTGCAGGTTGCCATGAGGGGTGATGCGGGTGTCCCATGACACGGGGCCTGCCTGCAGGTTGCCATGGTGGGTGATGGGGTGGGGGTCCCCCATAACATGGGGCCTGCCTGCAGGTTGCCGTGAGGGGTGATGGGGATGGGGTGTCCCATGACACAGGGCCTGCCTGCAGGTTGCCATGACGGGTGATGGGGTGGTGGGGTCCCATGACACAGGGCCTGCCTGCAGGTTGCCATGATGTGTGATGTGGGTGGGGGTGTCCCATGTGGTGTGGGATGCCTGTGGGGTGGTGTCACAGGTAATCGGGGCTGGGGGATCCCTTGTGGTGTGGGCTGACTGCGGGGTGTGGTCACGGGTGATGGGGGATCCCATTTAGTGTGGGCTGCCTGCGGGGTATTTTTCATGTGTGATGGGGAGATCCCATGTGGTGTGGGCTGCCTGCCGGGTGTGGTTATGGGTGATGGGGATCCCATGTGGTGTGGGCTGCCTGTGGGGTGTGGTCATGGGTGATAGGGGCAGGGAGGTTCGCTTGTGGTGTGGGCTGCCTGCGGGGTTTGGTGATGGTTGATGTGGAGTCCCATGTGATGTGGGCTGCCTGTGGGGTGTGGTCACGGGTGATGGTGGGCCCATGTGGTGTGGGCTGCCTGCCCGGTGTGTTCTCGGGTGATGGGGGTTGGTGGGGTCCCTCATGGTGTGGGCTGCTTGTGGGGTGTGGTGACAGGTGATGGGGAGGTCCCATCTGATGTGGGCTGCCTGCGGGGTATGGTCACGGGTGATGGGGTGTCCCCATGTGGTGTGGTCAGACTGCAGGCTGTGGTTATGGGTGATGGGGGTCCCATGTGGTGTGGGCCGCCTGTGGGGTATGGTCATGGGTGTTGGGGGCTGGGAGGTTCCCTTGTGGTGTGGGCTGCCTGCGGGGTGTGGTGATGGGTGATGGGGAGTCCCATGTGGTGTGGGCTGCCTGTGGGGTGTGGTCACGGATGATGGTGGGCCCATGTGATGTGGGCTGCCTGCGGGGTGTGGTCACAGGTGATGGGGGTCCCATGTGGTGTGGCCTGCTTAGGGTGTGTGATCACAGGTGATGAGGGGGTCCCATGTGATGTGGGATGCCTGTGGAGTGGTGTCAAAGGTGGCGGGGGGTCCCTTGTGATGTGTTCTGCCTCCAGGGTGTGGTCTCAGGTGATGGGGGTCCCATGTGGTGTGGGCTGCCAGCGGGGTGTGTTCACGGGTGATGGGTAGGTTCCAAATGGTGTGGGCTGTCTGCAGGGTGTGGTCATGGGTGATGGGTGGGTCCCATGTGGTGTGGGCTGCCTGTGGGGTGTGGTCACAGGTGATGAGGTCTCTGGGGGTCCCTTGTGGTGTGGGCTGCCAGCCTGGTGTGGTCACGGGTGATGGGTAGGTCCCAAGTGGTGTGGGCTGTCTGCAGGGTGTGGTCATGGGTGATGGGTGGGTGCCATGTGGTGTGGGCTGCCTGTGGGCTGTGGTCACAGGTGATGAGGTCTCTGGGGGTCCCCTGTGGTGTGGGCTGACTGCGGGATGTGGTCACGGATGGTGGGGAGATCCCATGTGGTGTGGGCTGCTTGCGGAGTGTGGTCACAGGTGATGGGGGCTGGGAGGGTCCCGTTTGGAGTGGGCTGCCTGCGGGTGTGGTTGCAGGTGATGGGGGGTCCCTTGTGATGTGGGCTGCCTACAGGGTGTGGTCACAGGTGACGGGGTTGTCCCATATGGTGTGGGCTGCCTGTGGGCTGTGGTCACAGGTGATGGGGGTTGGGGAGATCCCTTGTGGTGTGGGCTGCCTGCGGGGTGCGGTCATGGGTGATGGTGTGTCCCATGTAGTGTGGGCTGCCTGCGGGGTGTGGTCACAGGTGATGGGGGCTGAGGGTGTCCCTTGTGGTGTGTGCTGCCTGAGGGGTGTGGTCACGGGTGATGGGGTGGTCTGCACACCAGCCAAATCATGTGGAAACTCAGCACAAACCCTGTCCGCACTGAGTTTTCACATGATTTTGGCTGGGGGGGCTGTATGCTGGACCATAGATGGCGCGATGGCTTGCGCTGTGTTAGGCATTTCACTAGCTTTTTGCTGTGCGTGGGGGCGTGTTGGGGCATTACTGGCACTGCTTGATGTACCTTGTGCCACAGCTAGTGAGGACTCGGGTAATCCATGAATACGGGTGTCGCACAATTCTTTCTTTGCGCCACGGCTGGCCCACACGTGGTGCACGCTTCTTCTCGGCGCGCAGCGCTTGCGTCTTTTCTGGACTGTATTCCATGAATCGGGCACTTGATGTTTTATTAACAAATCCACGGAATTTCTAATGAATCGAGTTAATTGAAACTGCTTTGAAAACAAATATCGTGTCAAATTGTAAATGCGTGTTTCTCTTGTTTGAAGACAACGGGCCTCATTACGACCCAGTCGGTAAGGGGTTAACGGCAGCGTTAACAGCGCCGACCCTTACCGCCTGAGTACGAGGTCCCTTAGCGCCATGGCGCTTTTAACACCTGCTTTTAGCAGGTGTTAAAATCCATGGCGCTAAGGGACCATGGAGTTAATTACGCCACCGTAATTTACGGTGGCGTAATTAACGCCTTCCCCACTCCCATTATACCCTATGGGGCAAAAATGGGAATGGGGAAGGGTAAATGGGGATTGGGGACTTACCGCCCCGCCAAGGTCGGAATGGGGCGGTAAGTCCGCCAACCACCATGGCGTAAACGTAGTTTACGCCATGGTGGTAAAGTCACGGCCCAGGCGGTAACTTACCGCCTGGGTCGTAATGAGGCCCAACGACTAATGCATGCACCCCTTTAGGCTAAATGAGGCATAGTTTGATCAACCAATTCGAGGGCTAATATACTGCAAAAATAACAGACATGGAACTAATGTAATATCCTCGTGACAGAATACATATACTATTATTTCTGAAGCAATTTCCAAATGTTGATACTGCATTGTCACTGTGAAACAATTGAATGACGGTGCACACACTTTATATGGAAATACTCCAGATGTAAATCTCTCATGTGCAGTGTGATGCGCCCTCCACATCCGCACATTACACTTTCAAACACACACATAAACACACACATACATGGAAGCTTGCATACATTCACTCACACACGTGCCCGTAGTTACACACACAAACTTGATAACAGACAAAGAATACATGCACTCATAATTAAACACTGATCTTCTCTACGGACAAATGGGGCATGAGTATTGAAATCCACCAAAGAGAGAGGGGAGCTGAGCAGGAACAGTAAGGACTGAATGCGTGGGATGCACGACGGCTGGGGGGGAGGATGCAAAGCTGAATCAAGTTCCACCTTACAAGGCACCTCACTGGCTACATGATTTTCTAAATGTGAAAAATAAAGGATAACAAAAAAATATATAGGAAACAAACGTGGAACAAAACTGCAAACAGGGGACCGGGATTTGTCACCTGGCATGAGTCACTTTTTTCTAGGTATTGCTAAAAATGAATGGCAGAAGCCTGCATGTAAACAGGGTGTGCCTAATGCTGTCTATTAAGGGTGAGGTACAAAGCTGATTGATGACTGACAAGGAAGACGATAGCAGCCAACTGCTGTGTATACCCAAACCAAGCTGAAAAGCCCAAAAACATAGCAATTAATTGCCAGGCAAAATTGGCTCTGCTAACCTTCGACAGTGAAAACTAAAAAAGATATCTTCGATTGGTTCATATTTTTTTTTTTTTTGTACAGTGAAATCCTTGCGAATATTTCCTACATTTGTGCAAACATTTAAGAAAAAAACAAAAAAAAAACACACACTTTCACCTTCAAACCGAACTTGTTCACTCTCACGGAGGCTCTGAATATGGATGGCCCTTATGTTTATTGTCTCATTGTAAACCAGAGAAATGTAAGGATTACTCTGATTGTCATCTATCATGGCCTGCACATTTCAGCCTGCATAGCCTTAAAAAAATAACAATAGCTCCTTCTTGCCAAAGGAATAAACAAGAAGTTCAGCCAGTGTACAGTGCTGCTCGCTATAATCACAGTCGGCTTTCTCCTCACACAGACTAAAAATAGTGTGCTTCTAACAACCAAAATGAAATTGCCACCCAGAGACATCCATCAAACCCTCGTAGTGACTCTACCTCTACCGTCCAGCCAGTGGGAGTGATGGTGTTAGGCAGAATCACATGGTAACAATACATGCAATTAAGACTACAAGGGGCCGATTCATGGAAAAAATGTGCGCTGAAAATCTATGCGAAAGCTGGCGCAAGTGTGAAAAAGCAAGCGCACGTGCACGCAGGACTTTTACAGGGTGGCACACTTCCCCAAAGTGCTTGGTGCCATTGATTGCACCCATGTGCCTACGTCCACCTAGGGCCACTGAGCACATCTATCGAAACCGCAAGCACTGGCATTCCATCAACATGCAGGTCATATGCAATGCAAAGGGAATCATCACCTCTGTCTATGCAAACTACCCTGGCTCCACCCATGACAGTTTCATATACAGAATGTCTGACCTTAGCCGGGCCCTGGAAGCTGAGCAGCATGGCGACACATGGCCCCTAGGTGAGTACAAAAGCCCGTGCACATACGTGCATATCACACACAGACAAATGCACAAACCCTAATAATCAGAACCATTATCACCTCCCCAGGGGACAGTGCCTACCCTCTGAGCAACCATATGATGACGCCAATCATGAACCCCACCACACCGCCCCAGGTAAGACACAACGCTGCCCATATTGCAACCAGGGACATAGTGGAGCACACATTCGGAGTGCTCAAGTCACGCTTCCGCTCCCTTGACCGTTCTGGCGGGCAGCTACTATATGCACCCCAAGTAGTGTGCAGGATCATTGTGGCAGCATGTGTCCTGCACAATGTTGCAACATGGAAGGGTGTGCCGGTGGACATGGTGGTGCCCCCACATCCCCAACCACAGGCACAGGCGCTGCCCATGGGAGGTGAGAGAGCACGTGACAAGGAAGACCGGACCCAGCTTTTGGCCACATTTTTCACCTAAACTCCCACCCTGCGGAGTGCACACAGGCCTGGCACATACCAGGTGACAATCAATGATGACAAAGAGACAGTCAACTGTCACAACCTTACCACCCTGAGAATGTTGCCATGGAAGTGCTACATTGTGTGCATCCCTAACTACTTAAACCTAACCAATCCTGTGTGACCAAAAGGAACACATGCAAGGTGTGTATCACCCCCCCCCCCCGCAAAACAGGCCATGACAATCCCAGGTATGTCACCCAAACCCTCCCAACCCATATCACCCTTGTCTGCCACACAATACATGGCAGGCAATAACAAAAGCCCAACACTTGACCAATAAGATACAAAGTGACATGTGATAAATGGAAAGTGGCTCGATACAATGACGCCTGACATCGAATCAGATGAAATGACTGACCAACAACCTCCCACACATACCAAGTCATACACAAATGCTTACCACCAGTCGTAGCATGAACATAACACTGAATGCCTGTTCACATGCACATTGGGCAAGGCAAAATCCCTACCCCCGAACCAGTGTGCTGTGTGTGTCTCCTGCAACACACTGCTCAGCACACAGCACAGTGATCAGCCATTGTGTTGCAGATACACCTTGAGCATCACATGGAAAGGACTAATTAAATAAATAACCAATTGACGCATGTGCAGGATCCGCAAATGGTCATAGATGTTGTGCTGCAGGGACACAGCGGGCCACAGAAGGCAATCTGTGTGCACCTGTGACCATGGAAGGGTGGTTGTACATGTGGTGGATCATTGTGCAACTGTGTGTGTCAGTAGAGACATGCACTCAATACATGCATGTGAAATCAAGTGACCCTCAGTGTCCTGTACACATCACATGTGAACATTGCCCATGTGTACACCCCAGCTTGTCAAACCACACCAATCCCCTCACACCTGAAAAGTAAAGACAACACAGGAACAGGCATTGACCAGCATAACACATAATGTACATAGTACCCCACAATTACAATGTCAGAGTTCCCAAAACACTGTAGCCCAAGCCAACTGTCCAACAACAAAAGTCCCTCCCTCATTCACACATCACCATGACCTACTGAATAACTGTGTGTGGGGTAAGTAGCCTTCTTCCTTCAAGTCCCCCTGTCACAGGGTCACCCTACCCCTTGGTCTCCATGTTCCACCTTGCGTGTAAATAGGGTCCAGCCCCCTCAGAGGCCACCTTGACTGGCAAAAATACCAAATCGCAGAGAACTCCAAGGAGCCAAACCCACAAACCAGGGAAAAAACCTGTAGGCACCAAAAAACCCTGGAAGAGTCTCCAGTAGATGACTTGAAGTAGCAGAAAATGTCCAAGCACATGCCCAAGCACAATGATAGAACAACCAAGGTAGCACACTTCAACAATGCTCCCACAGGATGGGTACCATGTTCAGTACATAATATACAATGATGATGCAACAACTGATGGGTAGTGTCACAGCTCTGGTGTCCAGGCGCAGGAGTGGCATGAACCAACCACCCCCTCCGTGGTCTGGGCGCCTGCAAGGTCAAACTTACACAGGCCTCTGAGACCCCGGTGGGGAAGGAGGGTCAGGGATATGTTGTTTGGACAGGCATTGGTATTCAGGATAACCAGAAAGAGGGGCAGGAGAGGGGAGTAGGATTGTCAAGGGAAAGTAGGGAAAATACAAAAAACAACTATTCGCAATAACACATACTCAATCAGACAAAACATGTGCATCATGCACATTGTACCAAATGAGTCAAATGCAAGCCAAAGAGAGACTTATCTCTGGGGTGAGTGCTGGCCTCCTGCCTGCACACTCTCAGGTCGAGTAACAGGAGCAGTTCAATGCTGCAAAGAGAGTGTGAGTTACTAATCTGTGTGTGTCTACAACACACACACACACAACACCATTCATGCCCCAAAGTAAGTGACTCCTCCACAAACAAATACTCTTGGCTGCTGCTTTGTACCCATATATTAGCTTGCCCCGTGATGGTTCATACACTGTCAATGCAGTAAGGCAGGTGCACATGGGAAATGGAAGACCAATGCGTCAAGAATCACCACATCATACAATGGTCCCTGGGTGAGCAGCTAGATGCGTATAGCGAGGTGCGACTTCAGTACAAGTTGTGTTCTGGCATCCACAGATTTCAATAGGTAGTGCCCGTGTCAATTTGCACATGCAAATGATATGCACTGCACACAAGTCTGTGCCTCGCTGGGTGTCCCTGTGCGCTGCATCAGTTTCTGGCTCGTAACGCTACTGCACTACTAACTCTGCTTCTATGGAGCAGGGAGGACCAGAGGATATGTGGGACAGTCCTTGCGTGTACCCCTAACAACTTGGAAAGCAACTTGCCATTTGTCCCCCAACGCATTTTAGCTGTACTGTGTGCTTCAACAACAATATCTGTCCAAGCTCCCCATCAGTGGCGCTACTTAGCATGCATGTGCAAGTGGCCTGGTGGAAGGTTGGCTGCGATGTGGCCCCCTTGTGCTGTTCACCTTGCTTGGAGCTCCTGGAAACTGTTGGACGTATGAGCACAAGGCCTGTGGCACTGCTTGCGTACACATGTTATGTTATGTTATGTTATGTTATGTTATTTTGCAGTTATATAGGCGCTGGTAGGTTGAACGCCCTTGGGAACCGAAGTTCAGATCAGTAGAGAGAGTTGGGAGAGTCAAAAGGTGCATGTGAGCACCGGGTATGTGTGCAGCTCGTGCGGTATTTCGTGTAATAGCTGCTTCATAGCGGTAGGTTTGGTGTTTGAGAGATCTGGAGAATGTGTTCTTTCTGGCAGGATTTATCCAGAACGGATGTGGCTGCGTTAGGCCTGAGGAGAACGTCTGGCTGGGGGTTGTGAAACCAGCAGTGTTTACTTAGAATGATGTGGAGTGAGCGGCGGATGTTGGTCTGAGAACAGTTATACCGAATGGTGTCCTAGTATCTCTGTGTTCTAGTTGAGTGGTGATGTAAAGGAGAGAGTAAGCGTGGTGGTGTGATATGTTGGGTTATATGCTCTTTCAAATGTTCTCTGCATTCCAAACGATACTATATATGTCACGCAATTCTATGCACTGCAGTCCGTTCTGCGCAACCTCATCCACTTCATGCATCCCAGTCTGGTCTATACACTCTAGTCTGCTCCACACACACATGCATTCCAGCCTGCTCCACGCGTTCCAGCCTGCTCCACGCGTTCCAGTCTGCCCCGCACCTTCCAGTCTTCCCCGCGCATGCACTCTTGTCCGCCCCATGCATGCACTCTTGACTGTCCCACGCATGCACTCTTGTCTGCCCCACGCATGCACTCTTGTCTGCCCACGCATGCACTTTTGTCTGCCCCACGCATGCACTCCTGTCTGCCCCACGGAAGCACTCTTGTCTGCCCCCACACTCTATGCATTCAGCGGCTCTACATACTCATCCATTCTACACACTCATCAGTACTGGATGCAATCTGTTCTCGTTCATTCTATTTACTTGTCCGTTCTATGCAATACGTCCGTTCACTCTGGGCACTCATTCGTTCCAGGCACTCGTTCGCTCCAGGTATCCATCTGTTTTATGCCCATACTTGTACTATGCACTCACCCCCTCTACGCACTCACCCCCTCTACGCACTCACCCCCTCTACACACTCATCCCCTCTACACACTCATCCCCTCTATGCACTCATCCCCTCTACGCACTATGCATTCACCTATTTTACGCACTCACCCCCTCTATGCACTCACCCCCTCTACACACTCACCCCCTCTATGCACTCACTCCCTCTACGCACTCATCCCCTCTACGCACTCATCCCCTCTACGCACACTCATCCTCACTGCGCACTCATCACCTCTACACACCCGTCCCCTCTACACACCCGTCCCCTCTACGCACTCATCCCCTCTACGCACTCATCCCCTCTACGCACTCGTCCCCTCTACGCACTCATCCGCTCCACGCACTCATCCGCTTTAGGCACTCGAGCTTTTTACACAATCAACAGCAATATCTTGTTCTATATATATTCATCTCTACGCTCATCTGTTCTATGCCTTCATCTGTTCTGTACACTCATCCTCTCCATACACTCATCCGCTCCATACACTCATCCACTCTATACACTCATCCGCTCCATATACTCATCTGCTCCATACACTCATCCGCCCCAAACACTCTTCCGCTCCATACACTCATCCGCACCATATACTCATCGGCTCCATACACTCATCCGCTCCATACACTCATCCGCTCCATACACTCATCCACTCCATACACTCATAGACTCATGCGCTCTATACACTCATCCGTTCTATACATTTGTCAGGTCTGTACATTCATCTACTCCTGCGATCTACATACTCTCTGCACTTCCCTATTCATCCACTATCCACACTCATGCGCACTACGTACTCATCCGCTCCACATACTCGTCTGTTCTACACACTCATCCGGTTTACGCTCAACCGTTCTACACATTCATCTGGTATACGCACTCCTGCATTCTACTTGCTTCTCTGTATTTACGCACTCATCCGCGCTACATGCTCATCCGCTCTACACACCGAGCCGTTCTACACACTCATCCGCTCAACATGTTCACCCATTCTATACACTCATCCGATCTACATATTCATTCGATTTCCACACTCATTCGAACTATATAGTTATCTGTTCTTCCACTCATGCATTCTTCCACTCAGCGTATTCATCTGTTCCACCTGCTTCATCCATTATAACTATTTCATCTATGCCATTCACTTCGTTCATTTCTCATGCATTCTGTCCATTTCAGGAGTTTAAATCTCGTTACTGTTTCCGAATGATTTTATTCTTATTAACCATTTCACTGCTTTGATCTAGTTTATTTGTTTAATTCTGTTTGTCCTTCTAGTTTATTTTAGGGGTTATTATCTGTCATTTTCTTGCATCAGGTAGTTTGTTGGATTGGTGTCATTGAGTTGCTGTTAGTCAGTTTGGGTTGGTTTGGTACACGTTGGTTTTAGGGGAAGAGCCAGGTTTTCAGCAGTTTGCGGAAAGGTGTTAAATCCTCAGTTAGGCGGATGTGGGGTGGGAGTGTGTTCCATAGCGTGGGGGCCAAGGCGGAGAATGATGATCCGCCTAACCTGACTGAGTTTGTCTTTGGTATGACTAGGAGGCCGGATGATCTTGATCTTAGGGTGCATGGGGGGTGATAGGGTTTTAGCTTGTCTTGAAGATACTGAGGTCCAGTTTTATGCAGTGCTCAATGGGAGATGCATAAGGTTTTGAAGGTCAACCTTCAGGCTACTGGAAGCCAGTGCAGCGTATTAAGGGCCGGGGAGATGTGGTCTCTTGGGCCGAGCGCAAGTAGCAATTTGGCTGCCGCGTTTTGTGCCCTTTGGAGTTTATTCAGTTGGTACGCATGGACTCCGAGGTATAGGGGGTTTGCATAGTCCAGTTTTGCTATAACGATTGAGTGGACCGCAGAGAGTCTGTTGGGAAAGGAGAGATATGGAAAGATGCACCTAAGGGTTTTAAGGTGGTAGTGGCAGGACTTTGAGACGTTGTTGACTTGGTGCGAGAGTGTTAGGTCAGAGTCAAGGGTGCATCCAAGATTTTTCACGGAGTTTGAGGGGGTCAGTGAGTTGCCCATGGCGGATGGCCAGGGTAGCGGGTGCGGAAGAAGTTCTGAGTTGCCACAAACCATGATTTCCGTTTTGGAGGGGTTTAACAAGAGGTGACTTTGGGACATCCAGAGTTCTATGTCAAGGAGGCCGGATGCCAGGTCAGGCCGGGAGTTGGGTTTTGAGTTCAGGAGTTTTAGAATTAGTTGAGTGTCGTCGGTGTAGTTGTAGCACAGGATGATGTGTGAACGAATTATTGGTGGGAGGGTGATCAAGTAGAGATTGAATAGGAGGGCAGATAGGCATGCTCCTTGTGGGACTCCTGTGTCGACTGGTCGGGCTTGGGAGGTACAGGTGGAGAGTATCGTTATTTGGTACCTATCTTTGAGGAATGAAGCTATCCATTTAAGAGCGGTTCCATGGATTCCTAGGGAGTGGAGGCAGTCTAGGAGGATTGAGTGATTGATTGTGTCAAAGGCAGCGGATAGGTCAAGGAGGATTAGAGCGGCGCATCCCGCGGAGTCTGCCGTCATTTTAAGGTCATCCCAGATTTAGGTTAGGGTGGTTTCAGTTCTGTGACGGGCTCTGAAACCTGATCGTGCGGGATCTAGGAGGTGGTTGGCTTCGACAAAGCCATTTAGTTGGGAGTAGCCATTTCGGTCAATGAGTTTGGCAAGGAATCTGGTGTTTGAGATGGGGCGGTAGTTTTTGGGCTTGAGGGGGACGAGCAAAGGTTTTTTAATTAGAGGTTTGACATGAACCGTTTTGAATGCGTCTGGAAAGATACCAGAGGATAGGGAGGCATTTATGATGGATCTTGCGTGTTCTCCTGCGCAGGTGGAGGCGAAAATTTCTTTGAGGGTTGTGGCTGGGCAATGGTCCAGCAGAGAGCCAGATGGTTTGCGGGTGGAAAATTGCTCTGTGGATATTGGACTAAAGGAATCGAACGTTGGTTGCATAGTGGTCGCAGTCGATGGACTGGACGGTATGGGGGGAGTATTGTCTGGTGGATGTAAGAGAGATAGTTTGGTGGCTAGAGTATTTATTCTTTCGAGAGCCGTGGTGTAAATGTGGAGGGTGAGTGAGTGCCACAGTGATTGAGGTGGGGTCGGGATGGTCGTGGTGCAAGGCAGTTTGGAGAATTCGGAAATTATTTTGTGGAGTTTTTTGCTTGGATTTTTGCAGTTTATGATTCAGGAGTTCTAATGGGCTTTTTTTGCTTTCCGGATTTCGACCTTGTACTGATAGATGTGTCGGGCCAAGTCGGTCCTGCTCTCCTGGGATTGGTCTTTCTGTCATTTGCGTTCTAGGTATTTATATAGTTGTTTAGTGTTCGGGAGTGAACCATCTGGGGAAGAGGCCACAGCGGGTTGATGGTTCGCAAGGGGGTGAGAGCCGCATCAGAGATGTGTTGAGCGATGAGTCAAAGGCGTCAGGGGTTAGTTGTTTATTGAGTTGGCAGGTAGGTGGTGGAGACTGGAGGAGTGCGTCAGCTAAATCCGGCACAATACGATTATTAGTTTTTTCCAGCATTTGAGTAGATTCAGAGGTTCTGATTCGAGTACGGGAAGGGGGTCGGGTGAGCGAATGGTGAAAGAGAGAATGAAGTGATTGAACCAGATGATAGGGGTGGAGGGTTTAAATGAATCCGAGTGTTGGAGCTAAAGATGGCATCAAGAGTGTGTCCTTTATAGTGAGTCGGGCCATTTATGTGGGGTTGGAGGTTAATTGCGTCTAAACCGTCAACCAGAGAGTGTTTCATAGGGTTGGTGGGGATGTCGATCCATATGTTGAAGTCTCCAAGAAGAGTGAGGTTGGGATGGTTTAGTTGAAGGGTGGCAATAGAGTCGCAGAGGTTATTTGCAAATTGTCTATCGTAGCCAGGGGGTCTGTAGATTATTAGGAAGCTATGTGAGAGCGACGGGGACAGGGATAGTTTAACGAGCAGCGATTCGCAGGAAGGAATGGAAGGTTGGTTGTCAATGATTGAGGCGTGGAAGAGAGACTTGAAGACGAATGCTACTCCCCCTCCTCTATGTCTGCCCCACCGAACGTGGCCAGCTGTCTGTTGTACTATGCTCCATGTCTGCTGGCAAAGATGGTCTGGAGGCTCATTCTCCTGCAGAAAGGGCACAAAAAATATAATTAACGCTGGAAACTTCCCTGTGTTTGTCTCTTCATGCTGGTTGTGACTGGGCCTTGCCAGAGACCTACATCAGAATTCCTCCCACCATTAGCGTGGCTTTGACAGGCAAAGGGTGCCGGCCACTGTGTACAGCATGAAGTGCATCAAGCACATGTACAGGAAAGAAAATAAACATACATCACAATGTATATCAATTAATGGACACATCAATCATGAACCCACCCAAATCTAATACAGACATGCCGTGGATAAAACCCCACAATCCCCATTAGGGGTGTTAACACAAGTAGTACAGCAGCAGACAGGCCACAGATATGACAGTCCAAAGCGCTTGTGTAAATGACTAACACCGAACCATCCTTGCGAGCCCATGGATAAGGGAAGCAGGAGTGGCCTATGTGAGTCAGGACCCCAAGCAGCAAACACATACACGAGACAAACTTGAAGGGCCCAGATGGAAAGGACAGTGGATGCTTTCAAAAGCCACAAAGGCACTGCCACATGAATGCACAATAGACAAGCAATTTTAAACTATATTAACTAATTAAACTAACTATAAAAAAACTACATTGCCTAATTAAACTAACTATCAAAAACAATTTTAACTAACTAAACTAAAATGAAAAATCATAAATGGCCACATATGACCAGGGGGGAGGCACCCAGGAAGGGGGAGATACAGGGTGCACCTCAACACCCACATGCGATGATGTTGAGAAAAAAAAAAACCTCCATGGGCTCAATGCCTGCACAGCCCGACCTGTGTGGGAGATATCTCGTCGTCCGAGTCAGCCTCTTCCTGAAAAGGTAGACGTGGAACTAGGCGCAGCTTGCCCCTCGTCAGCAGCAAGTATGCCGGATGGGTGAGCCTGGTTCTGTGTGGCGATGACACATAGGTCAGCATGCAGAACCTCCCGTGATACGCGTGCTTCCTCTTGCAAGGTAACACGTGTAACATGGAGTTCTTCCTGCGTGGCCTGGCTGGACAACTGATGCACCTCCCGGCAAGCATGTAGCTCAGCCGAGATGGTACACTCAAGCTGCGCAAACCTCTCCTCTGACTGCTCCCTCTGGGACATCAAGAGCACACCCCGAGTGGATCTGAGGGATTCATACTCAACCCTCAGGGCCTCCATGTGTGCCTCTGCGTGAGCAGCAAATGCTTGACGCAAAGACACCATTTCAGTCCGGCGTGCCCTGTCTGAGGCCGCCATGCCCAGCCTGAGCGGGCGGGCCGTGGACTGTGCCACCTGCTGCTAGAGTTCCACATACCTAGCAGGGGGTAGCACGGATTGGGCCACACGCCCCATGCTCTCAGCGATGTTATCGATTGCTGCCCCCTGGTGTTCTGAATTGGCAACCATCGCTTGCTCCCACTCAGTATACCCCAGTGGCGAGCGGCAACCGCGTTGCTGGGCTTGACACCTGCGAGGCCCAAGACGCTGACGTCCTTGTTGGGTTGGCACCGCCCGCGGCTGCAGGACTACATTCCTCCATTGATCTGATGCCCAAGGCACATCAGCAACTGATGTGGAGGGTGACCCTGCGTTCTGATGCACCACAGGCGGAGGTCCCACCACTGTCTGGCCCCTCAGTGCAGGTGTCGCGGACAGAGGAGCGTCCACATCAGAATCACCCACCCCTGACGAATGGACCCGATGCACATCCAACTCGACATTGTCGTCAGAGTGATCATCCGGGCTTGACTCATTGCCAGCCACAGACAAGATGGTCTATAACACATGTGGGTTCTCGTGGTCTACCACCCCATGACACCCACTTGTGCCGAGTTGTTGGTGTGATAGCAAACCTGTGCCTGGCATGACAACACCATCCTCTGGCTCCATTGCATCATCATCTGGAAAGTGGAGAAAAATTTACATTAGTACACATGTCAGAAGCACATAACACACACACACATAGACATCACACAGACAGCCAACACATGAAGCAGACAAGTCACACACAAATGTGAACCTTGCATGCATGCCAGGTCACTTTAACATAGCATCAGGGAGTAGGCATGTAGAACGGTGCAACACAGCTCTGAAGTGGGTTGATGCAGTGCAGAACATGTGTACATTATCCACTATCTACATGAACAAGTACATCATGATGTGTATCAATTAACTTGAAGGCAGTTCAAGGGCAAGTTCAGGCATAACGTGCAATGTGCATGCAATGTGTTGCATGGCTACAAGCAAACCACTCCCTTCCCTAAGAGAAAATGCAGGGATGCATTGCATGGCAGCGAAAGGGCGACCAGAGACCTGTGCATTGGCAGACAGTGGTGTCCAGCATCAATTGCATCATCTAAGTTAACTGACGACACAGCAGATGATGATGGCACAGAAAGCAGGTCATGATGACCCCTCTGTAGTACAGCCATATATGCAGAAGCCGCTATACCAGTCGAACAGAGTCAGTGGGCCTGAAACTGGGGGAGGCATGTGCCCTGCACAGACTGTGACACCCTTAATATGTGTGTGATGCAGGACTGAGCCAGAGTGGGCATGGAATGGATGATCAAATGCAACGAAATGTAGGTCATCCTGGACATGTACTACAATGATCATCCAGTCAAGGACACATAGGGTATGCATGGAATACACATGGAGCGTAAATGGGAACTCATGTCCCTGCGGAGCATCTGCCATCTGCACAGTCCAAGTGAGACACCCTGCAGGAAGTGCAGAGGATGAACCCCACTGCATGTGTCTGGCAAGTTGGCTGGTGGAAGTTTGCATGTACACAGGAGTCTTGAACAGGCCATTGCAGTACACCAACATGATGCACACCTGTGCAATGTTGAAGTTTGGGTGAAGGGGTGGTGGAGGGGCAAGGGAGCATGCCTACGTGGAGTACCTGCATGAATGCAGAGGACACATGCACGTCAGGCATGCAATGACATAGTCCCAGTGCTGAGAGGAAACACACCCCAGGCTACATGCAGAAGGGCCTTTGAGCTGGAATATGGACTGTAGGGGCAGCTGGGTGACTAGCATGTGAGTAAGGTGCAAGTGTGGAGGTGAGGACAGTCGCCGTCAGCTCTACATGTCCACTATCCTGCACAGCAGGCACACATCAGTGAAGCATTGCATGACTTGCACATGAGAACCATGTACACATGACATGTAGTGGCAGTTAAGCACAACACATCACACAAGCAAAACACACATGTCCTCGACGAACAGGCGACAACACTCACTGGACAGGGCATCAAAGTCCGGCATCTCTCCCACTTCTTCGACCATTCCTGTTGGTATGAACTCCGCAACGAGTGACTCGTGCGGAGTGAGTTCTTCCTCCTCAGGTGGTGGCCCACTGCCAGTCACCAGAGTCATGTTGTAATTAGAGGCACGCTTCGCCTTAGTGCTGCATTTGAGGTCATTTCAATGCTTTTTGCAATCTTGTGCTGTGCGCACCTCAGGGCCGAAAGGCACTCACATGATCCGCAACTTGCTTCCAGTAGGTATCACAATGGGCAGCCGTATTTTGACGATTCGGCCCCACTAGCATGTCTCAGTTGTGTTCCCGCATGTAGTCCACGAGGAAGTCCAGTTCCTGCTTGCCGAAAGGATTCTTCCTTGATATGCCGGAGGCCGTAGCTGTGTCTGGGGTCCCAGCCTCTACTGCAGGTGCAACCTTCCTCCTCTTGGACGCTTGTCCGGACCCTGGCTGTCAAATGCCGCCCTGATCAGTATGGGCAGTGGAGCTGGTGGAATGAGCCGAGGGAGTGGCAGGTGGAACATGGAGTGAAACCCTGAGTTGCGTCAGTGGCTGCTGGATGCCCTGGAATGGACCCTGCGCAGCAACATCCGCTGTGCCAGGGTCATTGACCGGGACTGTCCTGGTTGGTAGACTTGCAACCGGGGTGGTGTCGGCTGCATCTCCCCCTGCACTTGCCAACACCCGGCTGGTTGGGGCAGCAGATGACATTACTGCCCAAGGGACACGTGCCTCGGTCAGGGCAGCCCTATGGGCAACTACGGTGTGCCTCCTGACCTCCTGGAAATCTTCCATGGACTCTTCAAGTGCCAGCGCAGCCTGCGCTGGTAGACCCTGAGCCTGGGTGGGGATGTCCACAGCTGCACCTGCAGCTACCACTACCCTTGGGCCCGTGGCAGTCTATAAAATGGACTGCCGGGTAACATGGGTGCGAGTGCCAGATGCAAGAACTGCATCTCCCGGAGCCACAGGGGGTGGTGGCATGACTACACCAATGCGTGGCACAACATTGTGCCGACCTGGTGCACCCCTGCTTCTTCCCCCTCTGCAGCCACCCTGGACACCCTGGAGTCCCCCTACTCCCTGGTCATCCCACCCACGTCCCTGACCACGCCCGCCAAAGGGAGTACGCCCAGCTGAGGCGCCCCTCACCTTTCGTGGCCTCCCAGCCATGGCACAGATGAGTACTGCCAGCACAGATGTAGTAGTGCCAATGGGAGGTGTACACGTCAATTGTCCTGGGCAATTGGGGTGAAGGGGGTGGGATGCAAGATGTTAACAGCATCCCTGCACCTGCAGGGTTGTATGTGACCCCGGTGATTAAGTGACGGGTCACGCAACGCTCAGGCACCCCAAAAATGCTGTAAAACTGTGCACGCATCCCCCGGTAGCCCACGTGTGTGGTATGAACCTCCCGCAGTATGCAGTAGCACCCAGGGACAAGAAAACATGTATGCGTGGGACATGCAGGCTACTATGACCTCAAAAATGGTACGCGATACACAGGGGGGCCCGCAGTGGGAAAAATAGCGGGCGCGACTCACCGTCTGACTAGCGTGATAATAAATAACATGCGTACCCAATACCCCTGCCAAAAGAAGAGATATGTCCTTAATCCACTGTGAAGTAGTGATGGCGCACGAAGTAGCAACACACACGTCGGTCTCCATGAAAGGCACGTACAGCGAACTGCTGGCCACGCTCACCTTTAAGCCGTGCTGATGCAAATGCCCGCGCCCGTCACATCACTTACACGCTTAGGCCCTTTCCTCGGATTACACACATTAACACGGGCACGTGCACTTTTTTCACGTGCTGATTCACTATGCACCCATCACGAGGGAAACGCCCACGTGCGTAACATCACAGATGCGCTTATGCGCTAAGGGCCTTTCCTCAAATTACACGCTGACATCAAGTTTTTTCACATGCCAAATCACTCTGTATCAAGCTGGCCATGCGACAACACATGGAAGACCACGCTCCTACCCAGAAGGCCATTTTCTTGCCCCCCAGAGCCCTGAGCAGCCTCCCACAAGCCATCTGCTGCTGCCTGCCTGCCTGCTGCCACTGTGCCCTGCCATTTGGTGCCTGCACATCTGCCATCTGCAGGGGTCCAGTTGCAGTGACCACCCCTGCTGGAACAGAAGACTCCCGACTGGTGTTTCAATACTCCACAGCTATCCCCAGGACCCAGTTGCCCACCCACACCTGCCTCCGGGGTTGCCATATCCGACACAACAACTTCCGGCACCAGTGTCAACCCCCAGCCAGAGAGGCAGAGGAAGAAGTTGGCATCCTGGTGGAGCAAGTCCTGGGCAGTATGATGTCCTCTTCACACCATCGCGTGCTGACAAGGAAGGACGAAGGAGGATCTAGACGGACATAGTGGGTGCCATCAACGTGGAGGGGGTGGCACCCCATGACATGAAACAGGTCCAGAAGCACTTGTAGGACTACAAGTCCAGGACCCTCAAGAAGGCCCGGCGCCTCTTAGAGGCAGAGGATGCAGTGGGGCGCCGGGGTGGGTTTACCAACCAGCAGATGAGGGTCCTGTAGCACATTCGCCCAGTGTTTCGCCACCAGATCCTCAGTATGCAGGCCCGTCTGGAGTCGAGCGGTAAGTGGCCATGCATTGCTGTGTGAAACAGGGCATGTTGCAGTGTGCTGGTAGTCAGCTACTTGCCTGTATGTGTGACATAGGCCATGTATGGATGTCTGTGTGCAGGGACATCATGGCGCTGGATGTGAGAGCAGTCATGCGTGAACCACATGGATGGTGCATGTGTTACAATGCAACATGCAGAGCAACATGCAGAATGCACACATGAGTGCATGCCTGTCTCTGTTTTTGGACATGGATGGGGTGTGAGAGATTGGTGCTCCTGTCAAGGATATGTATGGTGTACATGGCTATATGTCTGTGTAGCGTGTGTGTGACTTGTATACGCCATGGATGCATGACACATGTCCGTGACAATGTTCTGATTCACTGATGCAGCCTAGCCATCTTTGTCTCCACTGTGTCTGGGGTGTACGAGGCCAGATGGATGAAAGTACGGTGAAGTGTGTCATGTAATCAGTATGAGCCATGAAGCATGTGAGTTTCAAACCACCATCGTATGTTTCAACAGTTCCTTGGACATGTATGCAAATGCTCTTCGCATGCGCCATGCCTGTTTATGCATGTGTGTTGCCTGCACTGACCCATGTGTTGTGGAGGTACATGATGGAAGTGACGTTTGAAAGTGCCACTCATGTGCTATTGCTTCCTGTCCAGGGGACTATTGTACAGTACCCTGATGCTTGTTTTTTATGTCTCCTTCTACACAGCGGCGAGTGAAGAAGAGGGTGGGGACGGCGCTGTGGAGCAAAGCGGCTGGGATGCCTCCACCGGGCGGCGACGCAAGGTCCAGTCACCCTCCCAGGAATTACCATCATCCGGGAGCGAGGGGACTGGTGCCGCGTCTGCCACTATGGCTGCAGCAGAAGGGGTGGGTGAGCCCCCACCGGGGCCTGCAACGGCAGAAGACCTTGTGTAGCCATCCAGGTTGGTGGTTTGCACAGAGGAGGAGGAGGCCGCTACTGAGCCGCACATGGGGCCTGGTGGGAGGGTACCACTGGTGCAAGTGGTGCAGTCCAGGGGCAGGGGCAGGAGGCAGCACAGGTCGCCATGGAGGGGCCTATGCATGTCACTGTCCCTGACACTTTGACTGCACCATCATGCACCAGCAGGGATGCCCCATCCCAGGCCCGTCCGCAGGTAGGGGGAGGTCCACCTCATCTGACACTCCTCTACCTGCGGACGAGGGGACCCGTGACCGTATGGAGACCATCCTGATTGGTGTCGCGTTGCGCATGTGTGACATTGGTGATGACGTGCGTGCTTCCTGGGGGGAGCACACACGTCATCACGAAGAGCTGCGTGCCAACGGGGCCCAGTTGGGAGTGGCCTTGGTCGGGGGTTTCGTATATGTATCGGGCACTCTGGCGGCCCTCTCCTCCTCTGTGGAGACTATGCGCCAGTCGTTCTCCATGCTGTCTTCCGGCCCTGATGCCACCAGGGCCCCCTGTGGACCTGCCCCGACCAACGCAGTCAGCTTAGTGGAGATCCCATCCCTGCCACAGTCGGGAGTCGGAGGTCCAGCAGGGGTGGACACCACAGCAACTGGACCCCAGCAGATGGAGGATTTGCCGGCATCATCGGGCCGGGCACGTGCACGATGGCGCCGGTGGATTCAATCAGCCTGGATGCCTTTGTGCTGGTAGAGGCAGTTGCATCAGAGGCAGCAGCAGGCTCAACGTGGGAGGTATCATGGATCGGGGCCATCAACATCAGAGGGGCAGGCATCGGCCGGAGGACCCTGGAATGGGAGTGTCTTCCATGTGGCAGCGGTTGGGCCAGCGGATAGATGTGGAGCGGCAGCAGGTGGAGGAGGCACAGCTCACTATGGTCAGGGCAGAGAACTCCATGCGCAGGGTGCTCAGGCGGGCTGAGTGCCTCGAGGGAATTTGCAGGGAGTTGAAGGTGGACATGGTGTTATCCCTGCGAGACCTCTGGGCCAGGCAACAGGCCCGCCTCCAGGACGTTGAACAGGAGTTCGATGATGCCCTTGCCCGGGAAATCAACTATTGAGTGAAGGACTTGCCACCGCAATTGTATATAGTTAGTTAGTATTAGGTTTCATTTATGTTTTTCTTTCATTTGGGGCGCTTGGACTATGCCCCACCTTTTTGGAGATAGTTCTAAATTAGGTAAGGTTTTTTGTAGGTTTCCTTTCAATAGTTGGGCTTATGGACCCTGGATTTGATCTTTGTATGTAGTCGAAGACTGCATTTCTCATCATTCTTTTTTTGGTTCACCATGGAGCAATGGATTATTCTAGTTGTTTTTATTTGGATTTGGACGGACACTTTGGACCCATTTTCATTTGGATTTATTTGGATTCTGCTTTCATGACTTTTTTTTTGCATTATTTTGGGATATGCTGCTTTTTCTTTATTATTTCTATTATTGTGTGATTTGATTTAATCCCCTTGCTTTTGTGTTCAATACATTTTTTTTTCATACTTCAATGCGTGGTTTTCTGTCATTGGTTTCATGCATGTCACGATGTGGGTTTTCTCATTCACTTGCACCCATTGTGTGTGTGTGATGGACATCTGTTGATGTGCATACTTGCCATTTGGGTTGTATCATGTAATGGGCGTTTCTATGTGGGGTGTTTAGGCAGGGGTGGTGTGGTGTGTGATTTGGGTGGTCATGAGGCCCATGATTGTGGATCGTGATGCCATGTTGGGGAGGGACATGAGCCGGGGCCTGCTGGCAGGTGCCTGTCAATGCTGGAGGGGTGGGGGGGCAGGGGGACATGAGTCGGGGCCAGCTGGCAGGTGCCCGTCAATGCTGGGGGGGTGGGGGTGCAGAAGGACATGGGTCGGGGCCTGCTGGCAGGTGCTCGTCAATGCTGGGGGATGGGGGTTCAGGGGGACATGAGTCGGGGCCTGCTGGCAGGTGGCCGTCAATGCTGGGGGTGTGGGGGTGCAGGGGGACATGAGTCGGGGCCTGCTGGCAGGTGCCCGTCAATGCTGGGGGTGGAGGGGCAGGGGGAAATGAGTCAGGGCTCACTAGTGCATGGTGCCATGTGTGCTGGATGCGGGGCATGCCCAGGGTGTATGGGCTGCCTGCAGGGCATGGCCAAGGGGTGCAGGGTAGTCCCCTCTGGTGTGTGCTGCCTGCGGGCCATGGCCAGGGTGTATGGGCTGCCTGCGGGGCACGGCCAGGGGTGCAGGGTAGTCCCCTGTGGTGTGGGCTGCCTGCAGGGCCTGGGGAGGGGGAGAGGGCACACCTGTGAGTACCCACACTGCCAATTCGCGTGTGGTACTCCCCACACACCCCAGGTATACACGTACCCCCATCGCGCTAGTGAAATCTCATGTAAAACTCCCCACGCACCCCTCAGAATACACGTACCCCTCTAGCGCTGGCGAAATCACGTGTAGAACTCCCCACGCACCCCTCAGAATACACATACCCCTCTCGCACTAGCGAAATCGCATGTAAAACTCCCTGCGCACCCCTCCAAATACACGTACCCCGCTCGGCCAGCAAAATCGCGTGTAAAAATCCACGGGCACCCCTCGGAATACACGCATGCAGCCCATCCACACTCAACATTCCCCACAGGCAGCCCATCACTCCAGTGCATGCCCCACAGGCTGCCCACACCACAGGAGTTTTACAGGCGATTTCGCTAGCATGAGAGGGGTACGTGCATTCTGAGGGGTGCGCGGGGAGTTTTACACGCTTTTTCGTGTTGAGGGGATGTATGCTGGTGCACTGGCCTGTGCGCCATGTACGGGATTTGTGCCTGGTTCATGGCGCACGGGGCGGGGTTGGGGGCGTAACTGGCACTTCTGCAGGGTCGATGCGCCACTCTGCACAACGGCTGGTTCTAGATGTTGAAATCCATGAATACGCTGTGCACTGAAATGGGTTTTGGGGCACGCGGCTGGCGCAGTCTGCTGCACGCGCACACTGTGCACCAGCTGCGTGCACCACTTGTGCGCCGAATTCTATGAATTACCCCCTACAAGTGTCAGTACAAATTAACCTTTGGTACAAGCCTGTGCTACACAGTAAAGTGGTAGCGATGGCTGAGCAGCCAGACTTATCTCAAGAGTTGAGTGAGCAGTAGAACAAGCTACACATAGGACCAACCAATACAGTGATTCAAACAAACACTTACTGAAGTTGTCTTGGTAAAAGAATATACATTGATTTACACAGTTATTTTGAAAATATTATACAAGCAAGAGCAGCTCAATATCACACACTTAATATACTACAAATACACAACCAATAACTTACTGAACAAGTTCAACTCCCCTGAAGTGGGGGCAAAATGGCACTTCAGATACTTAATAAAGGGGTAAAAAGACAAGGTTATAAGAATCAATTTCAAGTGTATTTTTCCATGCATTCAATGAATGTCCTTATGTACCCCTTCTCATGTAACCATGTTTTCTACATACCCAAAGCTTCCAACAGTTGCCCTAAATTTAATGTTGTGTTGCTAGTGCTTCTTGTGAATGCTGTATGAAATTACACACAGGATTTTCTGCCTAGAAAAAGCAGTCTACCCTGAGGCCCTCATGTACACCCTCTTATTTGCCCTGTTTGTTTAACATGCTTAAATCCAGCACACAGATCCCCTAAATGTATCATCCAGTGTCTTATGTTATTTCTAATCATTCAAAAATATGACGTCCTATTTAAAAGGTGCTCGTATGTGCTATTCCTGGACCTTAGGACAGAACAGCTATGGTAGGTGCTGGTAGAGCAGAATTTTTCAGAGCATCTGATAGGCATTTTATCAGTTTTATACTCAAACACTGTGTCCTGTGTACAATATAATCTGGGACGCGAACAAACTACATAAATTGAGGTAGCTTTGGGAGTTAGGCAGGTCTGTGCCCTGACCCCCTTCTTGTTCAACCTATTTCTACAAGGAATTGTAGACAAGTAAGTGAGGTGGGGCCAGGACTGCCCGGATTTTGCTACAACCAAGTTCACAGCATTATTCTACGTGGATGAATCTGCCCTAATAGCCACGTCACCTCAGGCCTAAAGGAATCTCTTACTATCTTCTTAAGGAAATCTAGGAAGCTGGGTCCTGGCATTAATACGGCCAAGACAAAGTCGATGGTTATCAAGCCAAGAGTTGGGAAGAGGGTTGCCATCCAAATTACGATTGACAACAAGATAATAGAACAAGTTGAACGTTTTGACTATCTGGGTGTAAGACTTCAGGTTAGCCCTGGATAGGCCCACCAGCTAGCCAGGGTTGCAGTCACGCTGAATAAATATTGTGGGGCAATTTTGGCTTTTTTAGTCAGCACAGGAGTGGTGCCATCTCACCTGCATTAGAGCTATAGCTGAGGCAGGCGGTTTCAGCTGCCCTCTATGGCTCAGAGCTATGGGGGTATGAGAAAGTGGAGCCCTTTCTGATAAGAGAAAATAACATTTATTTGTTTTATTGTTACAGTTTCCACCAAGTGCTCTGACCGCACTACTGTATTTGGAATGCAGCACACTCCCTTTAAGCCTAAATATCATGGCCTGTCTCCCTTTCAGTTAGAACCAGCTAGACCAGCCCTTGGACCATGTAGGGAGACACTGGTAGATATTATGTCACTGGGAGGAGCAAGCAGATTGAAATGGCTTACTCACATAAAAAAGTGTATTATGCTACTGGAAAATGGGTGACTTTTGGAACGAGCCCGGCAGGCTCTGTGATTTGAGTCGGGACCAAATGAAGTATCTAATAAAACAGAGAGCTAGGGAAATGTTCCTTCTTGAAGTTTCCAAATTAAGGTTGGGGACTGCTTATCTAGCTCAGTTACACACACATGGTTTTAAATCCTATCTGGATTAAATCAGGTATACCAATGAAAGATCTCTCTAGTTGAGGGTAAGACTAGGTATGTTGCCTATCACCGCCTTTTCAGCCAAATGGAATGGCCTTGGTTGTTCCAGATGCCCCCTGTGTGGAGCCCCTGAGGAGTCCATTTTACATGTGATGTTATTTTGTAAGCCATTCCAGTGGCCTAAGATTAGTATAACTGGGACCCGTCATGTGGGAGGCAGGTATCAAGCCATGTGCCAGTGCTGTGGATTTTGTGGTCCAATAAATTACCCCAGAGGTGTTGCTAGCGGGGACTGAGAGGCCGGGTCTATTGGTTCAAGCCCCGGATAGAAGCTTGTGGACTACAAAAAAAGGCTAGCTAGCGCATAGTCCTGTCAGTACCGACATTACCGTAGCCCCGGATCTTTTCCAAAACAAGAAACACCCCTGAATTACCCCCTCAACTGTGGGTCCAGTGGCCTGATTTTTGCATAGAGCATGGATCTTGAGGAGAAAAATAGTAGCACTTCAACTGGGCAACAGGCTGCAAGTATAGCTCTCCTGCTGTCCCAGTAATCCCTTTGGGACAGTTAATTGCCATCTTGCTATGTTATTTGTGCCTATGTGGCGAACTGTTCGAATATATATATTGTTTTTTTAGCAGCCATGTATTCGTTTTGTTATTATATCTTTCACCTGTTTTATTTACTGTGTGTATTTGTGATAATTGTGTGATCTTAATGCGTTTTATATTTTTTATAATGTAACCTGATGACGATGTGTTGAATAAAGGTTTTAGAAATAAATAAAACCCATCTTCTTGTGAGTGGTTCTCCTGAATATGGGACAAGCTTTCTGGAAAATTGTACCTTTCTAGCTTCTTACTGTGAGTGCTTCTCATGAATAAGCAGTGGAATTCCTTTCTAAGCTCCAAAATACATTTAATCTTCACTAATGTTGCATGTACCTCTTTCTAATTCTTCCTAAATGTAATACATTTTTGCGAGTGGATCTTATGATTGAAGGGTAAAATTAATGGACATAAATACTTTTCAATGTTTCCCATAAACACCAGACCATCACTTATCATCCTCATGTACCCCATTCTCATGCCCACTCAGGTGTTTTTTAGTCAAATTCCACCCAGAAATCCCCTAAGGTTAACATGTTCATGCTAGAGATTCTCGTGAACACACAGGGGTGCAATTGTTGAAATAAATACCTTTCTAGGCCACCTTAAAAGACCAGATCTCCCCTGGTGGTCCTCATGTTCCCTTCGTCATGCTCCCAGGTTTTTGTACATGGCCAAAGACCGGTAATATTGCCCTTTATTCGACTGCCATACATTTTAAGTCTTCCCGCAAGTTCTTTCTTGCAAATGGGGGTGAAATGGCACAAAACATCCCTTACTATGACACCTAAAATCAGAACACCTTCCCCTATCATGCTCATGTGCCCTTTTCCTGTGTTCCATTGTGTTGTACATGTCTAAAGCTTCCTACAAGCTCTCTAAATATAATGTCATCTTGGAGTGGTTGTTTTGCATACAGGGATGGATTCCACATAAACATACCTTTCCAGGCTGCCTACAAACGCCAAACCTAATGTGTGGTTCTTGCAAATGTGTAGTGAAATTGCACAACCATACCTTTGAAGGTTGCCCAAAACCAAGACCTTCCTAATGGTACTCCCAGTGTCCTCGTGTCATGTTCCCTTGTGTTTTATATGGACAAATTATGTACCTACCATACTTGTGCAATGGTGTCAAGAATAACTGAAAAACGTCTATAGAAAAACAGACTCTTTAAAACAATAAATATAATTTGCTATCCTTTCTCAACAAAAAAGGCACCTCATAAAAGAGAAGTTGTGGTAAAGAAAAAAGCATGACAAACTTAACATTTTTCTTTGATATTAAAAATTGTTTTGCAAAACTGAACATGGAGACCTTGCCCAGAAATGGAAAAAAAAACACCCACAAATATCGAAAAAGCTGTGATTTCTCCAAAACAGAAAAGGAAGCACCAAACAAAGAATGATAGAAAGTGGCCATGTGTGCATTCACTACATTCTGCCCTCCACAAAACGTGCACCATCCAAAATAACCCAATCACCCCAATCGTGGCAGATGAGGCAGATCATTAATCTGTGGTTGGGCAGGTGGGTCACTGATGCAGAGGAAGATGGAGTCAAACTGATGCTAATGCTGGAAAGCAACTATATTTTGAATCTGGTGCAGAAAATGTACATATTCTGGATGCTGCCAATGGGTGCTATGTCCGCCAGCCCACAATCTCCATGTCTTCCCTGCGGGCATCACAGAAGACCTCAGCTACATCTACTCAATGGCAATGAATAAGAAGCTGTATGAGCCAGGTTGTCCTCAGCCTTCACATTTGTGATCCCACAGCACATCACCTTGCCACACAGCTTGCAGAATTTACCTCTACAGTGAGTGATGTTCAGAATCAAGAAATTAGCACCAATGACCTCCTTTAGCACCGAAAATCGGCCAGTTTTTCCTTGGTGGGCTGGATTCGGCCAGCCAAGTAAGACTAGCACTCTCTGTCACCACAATCTGGCACACACTGTTGCTAGTCTTGTCACTCAGAATTCTCCTGCCTGTCCTTTACCAAGTCCCCACTCATCTCTACATTGTCTTTACTCTGGCTGCCCATGACTCTCTGAAACAATGGCACAAAAACAGCAAAACAAAGAGGTGCAAAAACACCAAAGGAAAAATGAAAAGTACAACACGGAAATAACTCTTCTTAGCACAAGACAACAAGAGGACAGTAAAATCACACATCTTCAGCACAAACCCGAGAAGCAATGCTTGCTACACAGTCCCAAAATATTTGGTCGCATGCTCATCAGAAACTAAGCACCCCAACAATCTCATGATGCAAGCCAATCACAAACAGCTAAATGGTAAACAACACATAATTAAGCATTCACAAAAACTGCTAAAATTCCTCAGAAGATGCCAATATATATTTCAAATGAGAAGATGAAACTCCCTTTGAAGGCCTACACTGTCCCAGAATCCTGTGATGAGAATTCAATGTTTATCCACTGTACGCCTCGTCCAATAAAATGAATCCACTCATTCAAAACTCACTGGCGCTGTATGTGCTCGAGGTTTGCGCTTGAATTAACATTGTTAACATTGTTAACATAAATATTCACTCCCTTTCATTTAAAAAAAAAAAGAACAAATACACAAGTATGACATTCTACATTAACCTTATCGGACTCACCATGTGTGGGCTGGTCCTTGCTCTCATATCTGAAATCAGGACTTTATCTGCATAAACGAAGGCTAAGTAGAGCTCTATGGAATGAGATTATGCACAACTATCAATGATTTGGGTTTTGAGTTTCTTAGTTGCTATTTTAGTGATGTATCTTACTGTGTCACAACTGAAATGTATTTTCATATTTTGCACTGTTTTTATGGAATGTTCTGTGTGTATCCGAAATAAACATGATGATGACTAATCATATCGCCTAATTTAAAATAAATCCCCCCATTTTCAGCCACACATAACACACACACACAGCAACACCCTTTCTACGTTAATTGAAACCATTTGTAGTCCTCTAACTAGTTTAAACTGAGTTTTTTAATGCATAATTTTACTTTTGTATGCAAAAAAATGTTTTTTTACTGTGCTCAATCATTCATGCGACCTTTGCGAGAATGCTGACACATTCCTAGAAAGCTTTTTCCTTGTAATCGAACATACCCTTGTCCTTCTCACAATATATTTTCTACCACATTTTCATGTCCAATATTCACAAATATGTGTTACGTTCTTGTGACTGAGATGTTGTTTTTTATGTTTTTTGACAAGTGTCAGAGATGGCACGAGCATTTGCTGAGTTTTCACGTGTAACAACAGAAATTGTGCAAATGATTAAAATATGAACAGACTGGTTTGACAGTAACACAAGTTCATTTTTCAGTAATAGGACAGGCAGATGGATTTACAAAATTCACTGAACTGGAGATGGCAGTTTAGAGGGAATCTCATTCTCGTGTTGCATTGGTAACTCCTCCCCAAACCAGGCACCCCTGACCAAGAGTAGTCTCTAGCGATCGGTAACCCCTACTACCTAGGGTCTTGCATCAGCTGGTATTTGAGACTTAAAAGCAAATGCCCTTTCTGTCTAAGTTCTATAATGGAATTCCAAAACGGGCCTTATGCTATCAAGGATCCTAGTCCAGTCGGGTGGTGTATGGATGTGCCATCAGAGCCTCAAGCCCCACTCTTGTCCTTACTACTCCCCCCCCCCACTCTCCTTCATCCAACTCCACCCACCTCTTATCCTTCCTACATTTTCCTCCTCTCTCTCCAGTGTTTCTCTCTTTTGTCTCTCCGATGTCGCTTTTCTCTGTCTCTCCAATGTCTCTCTCGCGTTTGTTCACCTACCGCCACCCTCCAATGTTACTACTGTCTTTCCTGTGAATGTAGCCTCTCTGTCTACTGCTACTCTCCCCTCTCAGTTCCTCTAGTACTCTTACTCTACACTCTCTGCACTACTACTACTCTCTGAGCAGTACAAGCCCAACTCTCCCTTCTTTGCACTGCACCCTCATCTTCCCAAATTCACAAATATGGTGCGCTGTTCACTCTTCCAGTACATTCACTGTCATTATTCTCACCCCACACTTATCATCTGCACCCCTCTCATCATACCCCACTCCTACAACCTTCTCTTTTACCCTTACACTCTCCAAACACCCACTCATGTTCACTCTTTCTACAACAACCCACTCCCCTACCCCTAGCCACCCACACTATCTCTAACTTTGTCTCTCACTCTGCTCCAATACAACCCCATCCCCCGTTTACTACACATCACTATGCTTCCACTCTCACTCACACAACTCTCATCTGTACTCTGTTTTAATTCGACCACCAACTCTCCAGCATGCCAATCCTCTCTCTGTACTCTGCATGGTCTCACGGCCCATCTTCACCTCCTATGACGTCACAAAAACAACTGTCTCTTTCTGTATTTTTTTTATATTGTGGTGCTGGTGGTTCTGTCTTCCCCTGACTCTGCATCAAATGCATCTCTTTTCCCCAAAGACTGTCTTACACAGGTGAGAGACTATAAAGACACCTTTAAACGCTGCCCCCTTTTCCAGCATGGTTTCATCAACAGTTTCTGATGGTTTCCCTGATGTTTCTCTGTTGTTGTTCTAGACTTTAGTGCTATTTCAGCTTTTTTTAAGTTGATAGTCATTGCTGGGTTTTGGTGATGGCTCATAGTTTCTCTTGGATGCTGTGCTTCTGATTCCTCTTTGTTTGGATCCGCTCTGTGTTTTCTTGCTTGCAACCCAGTGCACTGTTGGAGTGGAGTTCTTCAACTGAAAAGATAGAACTGTGGCAAGAAAATGTACTAGGAGGCACTGGGAGCTCAATAGTGGTACCAGGGATGGCATTTGTGGCATCGAGGTTTTTATCAGGGTCTTGGCCCGCCCAACTCCCACTCCCCACCTATGTGACAGCTGTGGCTCTGGCTTTTGACTTTATCAGCCTCCTGCCACCTCCACCACCTTTGAAAGGGTCAAGACCCTGTTCATGTCACAAAAGCCTACGCTTCTGCAATTCACCAGAGGGATGTATACAGGATTACGGTACCAAGGTCAATCAACTCTCTGATTTTTTTTAAAACTGCTATACAGACTCCTACCAAATTTACTCCAGAAATTGTTCCATTTCTTTCTGCCCCTCGCTCGAAATTGTCTTTATTTTTCTTATGCTCACCTGGTCTCTGCAGAGGTGTTGGGGCACAGTTGCAGCCCTCCCGGGGGTGAGGTCGCTCGGTTCCGACTTTGCCCTTTGCACTTATGTGGTGACTAGTGGTAATAGGTGATGCTCCCCGGGACTGCTCCTGCGTGGGGAATAGGGGGCGTGAGTATGCCAGCTTGTGCGCCTGATCCCCTTCCAGACCCCTTCTCCCAAACCGTGGTCCCCGTGGGATGTGCTGTCCCTGGAAAGCTCACCTGTTGTTTAGTTTTGGCGAGCACTCTGTCCTGCTGCTTCTGGCAGGGGTGCTTGCATGATCTGGACTGAGTTCATTCACTGGTCCCTTGCACGTGGTAGTCCAGTTCTGCTGCAAGTAAGCCACTATACTTCAGGTAAGTGTTCCTGTTTGCCTTTGTCTTTCCTCGTCTGTTATTGTTGTATTGTAAAGTTTGCTGTCTTGTATTGCTGTAGGTTCACTTTGATGTTTGCTCTTTTGCTTTCTTCCCTTGCAGGTGATGTTGACGGCCTGGCAGAAGCTGCAGAGCTCGAGGCAGCAGTCGGAGGAAATGAGGAACGAAGCTGCAGTGGTACAGTAGCTGGTAAATTGTTAACTAGGGGGCGCACAGGGTTCAAATGTGGCGCGGCCCTAGGACGGATGTTCTAACCTTGTCTTTCTTCTTCTTCACAGGGTCCGAGTTCGTGGATGCGGAGTGCGGTGCTGCAGCGCTGCGGCATCGGGATCAAGATCACTGGATGTCAGGAGATAAGTCTGCAGATGAAGCGATAAAGCACTGGTTTGCTGGAGGTGAGTATGCAGGAGAATGCCTGGTTTCAAAGGTATGTAAACTGGTCCAAGCGGCAGTGAGCGTCACGTTGCACGCAAGTGCGCACGAACGCAAAGCACTGGCCTTAAGGATGGAGCAGCTTATAAAGCTGAGCTTCTGAAGCCACGCCCACCAGGTTCAGCCTGCAGCCACACCCTGCCACACCCAATAAGTGAGCACATGAAGACCAGGTCTAGGGAGCCACACCCGATGAGTCAGCACATGAGGATGTTCTCTGGAATAAAGGCATTCAGATCCTGGAAAATTCTTGTAAAATAAAAGCACTCCTGCACCAAAATAAAGTAAAAGCACCAGGACTGAGTCCAGCCAGGGCCCCTGTGTTTATGGGTCCCAAAGGGACATAAGTGGGTCAAGTGACCCATTGCCCCATCACTAGATGGTGTGGTTTTTGTGTTCTGGGGCCTGTGGCCCTGACAGCTTTATAGAGCAACACTAGTAATGCATAGAAGATACACAATTATAAAGAATGACAGACAACAGCATATGTGTTTCCCACTCTTTAGGGATCATCAGTGTAGTACAGTGTGTCTTCCTTGTGGTTGAAGTATTGAGCCATGTTGGGCATAAACCAGCAGAATTATGGTTGCGTTATCCCTGATAAGTTATGGTGTGCTTCAACCCTAATAAGGGTGAAACTCATACTCAGGTGTCTGCCATTTGGGAAAGCTGCCTGTCTTGGATTGAAAAATGCAATGTTTAAAATAGCACCTATAAGACAAATACATTTCTGTGGGGAAAATGTTCTCATCTGAACTAATGTGCATACCCAGAATGCATTTCCTAGGTTGCTTTGAACTGCAGGTGAACTTCCAGTGATAACTAATGGTTGTGACTATGCTGTGTGTGACTTAGCTGAAATGACTTATTATACTTTCATATTTCAGGTGCAAGTGATATGTAAAGCCTTCATAAGCCCACCATATGTTTGCTGGTGTTTTCTCAACATGCCCAACACTCCATTCCCCTTCCCACTCAACCACCCCCTGTGGATGTCCAACTGTATTACACTGATGATTATTAGTCAAGATTCTTCAGAGTTGTATGTCTTGGGTGGTAATATGCTGCACATAGAATAATTCTATTAAAGATATTAGATAGAGTAGGCTATCTCCAATTTCAAAAACATTTGGAAGACAACAACCTTCTCGGCTTGCGTCAATCCGGTTTCAGACCCAGGAATGGAACGGTAACAGCCCCCCTGCACTTAGAAATCCAAGTGGACGAAGCCAAAGACAAGTGCAATCTGGCCATCTTGCTCTTGCTGGATTTATCAGCAACGTTTGTCCTTGTTGACCATCAAATTCTGACTGAACATCTCTCTACAGCGGCAACATTTTCACCATGCTGCCAGTTGGATCCAATCATTCCTCACAAATAGAACAACTAGAGTTTTTGCACCTACTGCAGCTTCTGAGCCAGTACCCATCCCCTCTGGAGTCCCCCAAGGCTCCTGTGTGTCACCCACACTTTATAATATTTTTAATAAGCTCCTTTTTGATCGTCTTGATAACCTCAGTGTCACCTTCACAAATTATGCTGATGACACTCAGGTCCTCATCACACTCACTGGTTGCTATTAGAGAGATTCCAAAAAGCTAAACAAAATCTATCTTGAAATAGTGGCCTGGATGTCTACACACAACCTCTTCCTAAATGACGACAAGACGGAGCTCTTGATCGTCGGCACCTAAGCCTGTCTGAACAAACTTGACCACCGGTACAATTCATTTAGCATTGATGGCAATATCATCAAAGTTGCCAAAGAAGTCAAAACATTTGGTGTTTAGTTAGAATCCACCCTATCCCTCGAAAAAAAACAAGTAAATTCCACAGCCTGCACCACATCTTACACTAATAAATTAATCAACTCCTGCAAGCCTTTTCTGTCCACAAAGAGTTGCCTCACGCTAGCCAGGGCCCTGATCCTATTCAAACTGGATTATTTTAACACCCTATTCCTAGGCTCTACTGAGCACAACCTGAATAGATTACAAGTTCTCCAGAACAACGCCCTTCGATATGCCTTGAACATCCAATGCTCCAGCCATATTTCAACCTTCAGACGAGATTCTCAGTGGCTACCAGTGCGCAACAGAATTAAACTTTGCGCTCTTGTCATTACTCACAAATGCCTAGCTAACGCAGCCCCTCAATATCTGTCAGACAAATTCTCTAGGCACCAATCTACTAGACCTACCAGATCCACCTACCTACATTGCCTCAATATACCTAAGTATAAACTAAAAATGGCAGGGGGGCGAGCTTCCCAATACTAGCAGCCAAATGCTGGAATTCTCTCCCCACTTCCATTAGAGCTGAACTCTCTTTTTCGACTTTTAGATCCAAAGTGAAAGACTCACTCTTTGTATAGCATCTCTAGCTATTCCCATAATCCTGCCTCGAATCTAACCATTCCTGGCAATACCCTGAGTAATTACCTCTTTGCTCCCTTATCCACTAATGTTTGTACCATTTCTACTACTCCACGTATTGTTCATCTGTTTGGGGAGCCCCTTGTCCCAGCCAATACCATACCTTTGACCTGCTCCTCTGGTAACCCCTCGCTATGCTGTTGTCATACTGACCACCTTGTTCTATGACTGGATGTCCACGCCACACCATGTAACCTAGTCTGTCTGTCACATAATATGCCTTCTTTGTGTCACCATTACCACAGTGACCACTATGTAACATGGTCCCAATTACTCTTCAACCCTATGTATCTGTAACTGTAACATATTTTCTAACTGTACCAGCATTTCTCTGTAACTGTAACAATGTTCCTATGCTTAAGCGCCCAGATACCTCAGGGTTAGGTGCACACTACAAATAATAAACTAAACTGAAATAAACTAAACTAAACTAAACTAAACAAAGCCATTTTTCAGGAACAGAAGGCTTTCACATTCGCAAAGCTGCATACCCAGAATGCCTTTCCTGTGTAGCTGTGTACTGGTGGTACCTTACACCCATATATATATATATATATATATATATATATATATATATATATATATATATATATATATATATATATATATATATATATATATATATTACATGGCCACGGTAGTGGCCATGTAGTTATGGTTAAGTTGCTGTTTCCGTAGGAAGAGCACTTTTTGGGCGGCTTATAACTTCGCTCTCCCTAGACGGATCCTCACCAATCTTTGCAAAAAAAAGTAGTTGGGTCACTCTGAATTTTTTTGCATTTTGCAAAGTTTGGTGAGGATTCGTCCAGGGGGGGAAAAGTTATAGGGGGGGGTCCCAAAACTTTTTTTTTCCCCATAGACTGAATGGGAAAAAACTTTGCGCACGGCTACAGTCCGAACCGCTGGACGGATTTACACCAAATTTGCGGCAGGAGCGGCGGCCTGGTCCCAAAAGCGTGCTTTTGTAAATTTGGTGTAAATCTGTCCAGTAGTTTTTTTTAAAAATGACCAAAATGTAAGGCAAAAAAATTAGTGATATCTGCGTTCGCTTCGCGGACGGACTTCCCTGTTTGCTCCGCGGACAGCACCCCGATTGGCCCATGGCCTTGCGTCATGTCCGCGGACATGCGACGTTTTCGCTGATTGGATGGCGAGGGGCGTGGAGCGCGTCAGATTTTCTGTGGCGCCCGCCATCTTGTATTCGTAGTCGACCGCGTACAGCGCAGTGAAACGTGGATAAAAAATTGTATTTAATGCCGTGTGTTGGTGTGTAAGAGTGTTTGGGGAGGGTGGGGGAGTACGAGATAGGTTCAATGTTTTGTTTTTTTATGTACTAGACCTTTTTGTTGCGTTCTATTTGTCCGCGGAGAACACAGCTGTTCTGACATTTTGTAAATAAACTAAATGGTGGGGTGTTTAGAGGACGGAGTATGTGTCATTTTTATTCGCAAGGAAGGTAAAAATGAGCTATGAACACTCGCGGTGTACTTAATTGTTCATAAATACACAAACTGGGGGTGTCACCAGGACGCTGTCCGTATTGTAATCTGTCTAGTTGAATGTGTTCTAAGAACACTCGCAGTGTCCCGAAATGGTTGCAATTACACAAAATGGGGGTGTTCTGAGAACGTTGTTTGTATTGTTTGTTGTCAGGGTGAAAGTGTTTTAAGAGCACTCCTTTTGTTCGCTAATAGTACAATTTCCTAGCGGCGTCAACCGACTTTTTGTCCACTAAAGAAACGATAAATCCGGCTGGTGTGCGCCGACATTATGTGATAATCCTATGACTGGCGCTATTGACCTGGCTGACTTGCTTTTGCGACACTAAATCATATCTCCCGCCCCTAAACCTGATATTATCAAAGCATTCATATTCCCCGCCTTTCTCCGTGACGTTACAGGGTGCGTAATGAAACGCGCCCAGTCGTCTGCAGTACTACGCGACTTTACACAGAACCCGGAAGACAACACACATTATGTCACAACACAGCGCGCCACAATTCGGAATATGAAACTGTGATTTAAAAGCAAAGAGCAAGATTGTAAATGTTGTAAAGTACATTTATTTGACATCAAATGTTTAGAGAATATTCAGCAATTTGCATTTGTCTTTGTTGTCGATTCGCAAATGTTCATGTTGAGACACGCAATGTTCCTTTGCGGTACAGAGAGTGTTAGATCAGCTTACAACTCAGTGCGCCACAATTCGGAATATGAAACTGTGGTTTAAAAGTAAACAGCAGGATTGTACATTTGGTATTTCACATAAAATGTTTAGTGAATATTCAGCGATTTGCTATTGTCTCTGCTGTCGATCAGCAAAAGTTTATTTGGAGCCACGCGTTGTTCCTTTGCAGTAGATAGGCTGTTGGTTTATGATAAAAGCAGTAAATGGTCGCTCTGATAATCGGAAGGTTGCTCCAACAACGAGCCATTAGACCACCCTATTGGTTGGTATGTTGTTTGTAGCCGCTAGTACTGCGTAAGGGCATATTGGTCCTTGGCGATTGTCCCATAAAATGGTGAGGGTCATGAAGTCGCATATTTGGACTTGCACCTGGCAGTTGAAGACCCCATCCGCTGGAGTCTGTAAATCGTGACATAGACAAAATGGGGCCACGTACCTTTTTTAAAAAACATAAATTAGTCTCACCAGCCGATCTTCATTAAAATCATCTTTTTATTTATTAGGGCGTGAAACTATTTGCTATCGAAGATAGTGCAACAGAGTATGTTAATAATAAAATAATAATATTTTCCCATTCATATAGCGCTAAGAACCGTGAGGTATTGGACGGCGTGGAGCGTGAAGCGCGTCAGATTTTTCGGTAGCGCCCGCCATCTTGGATTCGCGGACGTCCCCGGACAGCGCAGTGAAACTTTGTTCAAAATGTGTATTTTGTAGAGTGTGTTGGTGTGTAGGAGTGTTTGGAGAGGTTGGGAGTGTATGAGATAGGATGAAAGTTGTGTTTTTTATGTGTTAGATGTTCTTTTTGTGTTCGATTTGTTTGCGGCCATCACGGGTGTTCTGAAATGTTCTAAATAAACTGACCAGGGGGTGTTCTAAGGAGTCAAGATGTGTCCGTTTTGTTCGCAAGCAAAGTGAAACTGTTCTAAGAACACTCGCGGTGTCGGGGAGTGTTCGTAGGTGGAGTCCTGAGGACGATGTCCATATTGTTCTCTGTCAAGTTGAATGTGTTCTAAGAACACGCGCGGTGTCCTGAAATGTTCGCAAATAAACAAAATGGGGGTGTTCTGAAGACGTTTTTGAGAACACTCTGGGTGTCCTGAATTGTTTGTAGGGGTTGTTCTGAGGACGCTGTCCGTATTGTTATCTGTCAAGTTGAATGTGTTCTAAGAACACTCGCGGTGTCCTGAAATGTTCAAAAATAAACAAAATGGGGGTGTTCTGAAGACGCTTCTAAGAACACTCGCGGTGTCCGGGGAGTGTTCGTAGGGGGTGTCCTGAGGACGCTGTCCGTATTGTTCTCTGTCAAGTTGAATGTGTCCTAAGAACACTCGCGGTGTCCTGAAATGTTCGCAAATAAACAAAATGGGGGTGTTCTGAAGACGCTTCTAAGAACACTCGCCGTGTCTGGGGAGTGTTCGTAGGGGGTGTCCTGAGGAAGCTGTCCGTATTGTTCTCTGTCAAGTTGAATGTGTCCTAAGAACACTCGCGGTGTACTGAAATGTTCGCAAATAAACAAGATGGTGGTGTTCTGAAGAGGCTTCTAAGAACACTTGCGGTGTCCGGGGAGTGTTCGTAGGGGGTGTCCTGAGGACGCTGTCCGTATTGTTCTCTGTAAAGTTGAATGTGTCCTAAGAACACTCGCGGTGTCCTGAAATGTTCGCAAATAAACAAAATGGGGGTGTTCTGAAGACGCTATAAGAACACTTGCGGTGTCCGGGGAGTGTTCGAAGGGGGTGTCCTGAGGACGCTGTCCGTATTGTTCTTTGTCAAGTTGAATGTGTCCTAAGAACACTCGGGGTGTCCTGAAATGTTCGCAAATAAACAAGATGGTGGTGTTCTGAAGACGCTTCTAAGAACACTCCCGGTGTCCTGGAATGTTCGTAGGGGGTGTCCTTAGGACGCTGTCCGTATTGTTTGTTGTTAAGTTGAAAGTGTTGTAAGAACTATCGCGTTGTTCTGAAATGTTCGTATGCCCTGGCAACAACCACCGCAGCATATCACATTCATATTTGCTTATAACTTTGGGTGAAAAACAAATGTATAAGGAACAAAGGTATTAGATACTATGGATGTGATATGCTGCTATGGTTGTCCTTATTATTGTATACTTACTGTTTGGTCTAGTAATGGGAGTCCATGTTTTTCTTCTTCATTTCTGTGATAAAAGAAAATAGCATGTTAGTATTAGTATTTTGTAATGACTTATTACATTGTATAAGCAATATACTTTTATTTTTTTTCGACCCTCATATTTAGTAGAGTACAAATCAGAGTACTGTGCAATTTGTTCAGTTTCTGTATTTGTTGCTAAAATCATTGGGTCTGTGGGAGAAAAAACAAATCCATGTTGGATTAAAAAAAAAAAAACCTTTTTCTGTTATGCTACAGTTTATTTGTTTGTTTGTTTTCAGTGTTCACTTGTTGTTTCTGGCTAATGCTTTATACTTTGCTTTGTTGTATTTTTTTTGGAGCAGTAACAGATTCTTCATTTGTTTTGATATTATAAAATTTTGGAGCAGTTAGATACCAATTGGCGTATTCTAACTGTCTATTTTTTTAATATATTTTAGTGGTTTTGATTTATCTATTTGGATATTGTTAAATTTTGGGACAGTTAGATACCAATTGGCATATTCTAACTGTGTATTTTTTGGCCTAATTTAGTGGTATTCATTCATCTGATTAGTTTTTGTAGAATCTTTGAGCTGTTAGATAGCTTTTGGAGTATTCTAACAGTTTATATTATTTTAACACAAATTTATAATTTTGGGACAGTTAGATACCAATTGGCGTATTCTAACTGTGTATTTTTTGGTCTAATTTAGTGGTATTCATTTATCTGATTAGTTGTTGTAGAATCTTTGAGCAGTTAGATAGCTTTTGGAGTATTCTAACAGTTTATATTTTTGTAACACAAATTTACTTAAAGGTATAAATACAGTTTATTTATCAAATTTTGGTTTTAAGAACATCAAATAAGCATTTGTAAGATTTGCTGGTAATCTCTGCTTTAGAGTAATGGTACTATCATTACATTCAAACCATCGACATTTCTTTTTTATATATGCAGTGTAGTGGCCTGAATTGGTTGTGGCTCCTGCGTGGTAGATTATACCTATTTTTGTAAAGGTTTTCTTACCAAGTGATATTTGACCATGTGTGAATCCAGTCAGCTTGCAGTTGTTTTTGGTACCATCTGCATTGTAACGTAGACGCATTATTATTACGTATTTACTATGTGTTTGTATTACTAACGTGGAGCGATTATCTGAATTGCAGGTAGAGCATAATCTACCATGGTTTGCATTTTGTACAAGTTGCTGAAATGGAATGGATTCACAATTTGGTACTGATATATATATGAAGCGTTCATTGGGGATTTCTTCTTGTGTCACATTGTTGCAGAGAGTGCATGTATGTTTCCACATGTATGAAATCTGAAAGATTTCATTTATAGGTATGTTTTTGTTTTCCAGTACTTGTAGTAAGTACATTAGAAATTCTTGTGGATCTTCCTGTGAGTTTATAGTGAATTTCACCATTCCAGCACAGTAGTCCAATTGTCGTCTTATTCCAAAAACACTATATGTGTTGTCAGGATTGTTTGCTGCATCTGTGAAGTACTAACATTTGCAAACACAATGGGTCTGTACTGTGTGAGTAAATGTTGTCAACAATTGGTGGTAATTGAAATAAACTGTTCATTGCTACATTTGCATAGCAACTTACACCAACTATATTTGAGAATATAAATGGTCCAGGTAGTTCTGTATCTAACTGCTTTTTTTGAAGTTTCTCTTCCTTCTTTAAAGAAGTACCTGGTTTACTTTCTCTAATTGATTCTTTTTTGTTTGTGGTACTTGATGAAGTATTAGTTTCTTTTACTCTCTTTGGAGGATTTGCAGTGACGTCCTGTTGCATTTCTGTTTGATTTAGTTTTCTTTTACAACGTTTTAGTTTTTGTGGAACAGAATATGTGTTTAGATGGGGAGTGTATAGTGAGCGAAGTCTATTATATTCTAAAATGCAGGGAATATCAGCGTTTACTTTACTTGCATCAAAGTTGATTAGAAATAGACCGTCAAGTGTACGTAAGCGTGATAGTGCTACGTAGCTCATGCCTTCTTTAAAGACTGTGTTACCAATATCTATCATTGCTTTGTCTAGGGTAAGACCTTGTGATTTATGAATCGTGTCTGCGTATGCAAGAGTTAGAGAAAATTGTTCTCTGCGTACATACATATCTTTGAAGAGAAGGAATCTAGCTGTTGAGCGTCCTATCTGTTTTACTTCTGAAAGTTTGTCAAAGAGTATATCGACAAACTGAATTTTGTTGTCACATTGGTATGTTTGAAAGCCAACAACTGTACCCAGTGCTCCATTAACTAGTCCTTGGTCCACGTCAAGGTTACGCTTAAGCATTACTTTAATTTAAGGATAATTTTAACATCTTTTCTAAGCCTGCTGTGTTTGAGATTGATTTTTCTAAAATATTTAGTCTTGTTGTGGCTTGGTCACACATGGGTAGTGTCATACCATGTACATCTAGTTTGTCTGTGGCTCTAATTTCCATTATTGGTTGCATTTCTTTACTTAGCATGATTTCATTGAATTTGAAACAGCTTGCAAGAGTTGGCATTAAGGCCATACAATTGACATTTTTGTGGGCTAAATGTTCCTTAACATCTGTAGCACATGCATTATCGCCATAAAGTGCATTAATGTGCCGGGTTTTCAATGTTGCTTCTGCTTCTTTAGAAAGTATACCAACTCTCAAACTTTTTAAAACGTTGGCATAAGTTAGATCTGCAGATTGGCGCATGTTTTCTGTTAATTCTCTGTATTGGAAATGGTGCCAAAGGTTGACATTTCCAATGCTGCCAACAGTTTTACGGCAGAGTTTGTGCCCTAATGTTTTAAAAATAGGTTCACCTTTTACTGGTGTTAATTGAAGCAGATCTCCAAAAACAATAATGTGTTTTCCTGCAAAGAGCTCTTCATAGTCTGTTTTGAGTACTTCTTGTAATCTGAGGTGAATCAAAGCTAACATCAGGTTGGAGACCATGCTCACTTCATCTATTAGTAGCATTTTCATTTGTTTCAATTCTCTGCGTAATTCCATTGCAGCGTCTGCAGAAAGTTTGTAATAGTCTAATTTGTTCTGGTGTTCTACTGGTAATAGTAGTAATCGGTGTAATGTAACACCACCTATGTTGTAGGCAGCTAAACCTGTGGGGGCAGTGACAACAGCTGACAGTTTGTTGTTTGTCAATTGTTGAAGGAACTTACTAATGATTTTGATTAGGAATGTTTTGCCAGAACCAGCTTCACCACTGACGTACAGTAGTATAGGTTTATAATTATGGCAGGAACATTCTTTATTTTCATGTTTTACACCATGTGCAATTTGTTTTGTTACTTCTTGAAAAATGATACTTTGCTCATTGTTTAGTTTTGATTGTAGTATAGTTAAGTCTTCCTTATCTTCATACTGACACATTGTGTTTTCTACTTCTATCATAGCTAATTCTGCCTCATTTGTTATTAGTGGTTCTCCCAGTGGTTCTTGGCTTCCTGTTACAGAAGGTTGACTACTGTCAGGAGTATCCTTATCTATTTGGGCTTGGAGTTCTTCTTCATGTTGCTGTTCATTGTGCAACATTGTTTTGTACTGTGTAAAGTTTACATCAGTTATAGTGCTTTCATTTGCTTTGAAAGCATCCTCATATGAGTCATAGTTATCTAGTAATTGTTCTTCTTTTCTCCATGGTTTGAAGAGTTGTAGCAGGGACATGTAATATACTTCTTTATGTTGAGGAGTCTTCAATGACAATTTGATATGATTAATTAAATTTGGTTTAGTGAGTTTAACTAAGCTGCCTTCACAGTCTGTCACTCTGTATTTACCTTTTTTTTTCATCGGGTTTCATATTATTTTTGTATGTGTAGTTTTGGGCTATTTGGTATAGACACATGTTTTCCAAAGTATTACTTCTGTTTGGGTAGTATGTGTCCAAGAAATTGTTTTTTAAAATGTCTTGGCTGTTGGGCTCATGTTTGGCTATTGTTTCTATATCTTCATATGATTTTAGAACTCTTTTTCTAGATTTAGCTGGACCAAGACTTAGCCATACTATATTTTCAGATTTACCATACAATGAAGTACCAGTTAAACGATCAGCTGCTTCATAAGATCCACATTCTCTATGGGTGAGCATTTTTATGCCCAAGCTGTATAATTTCTGAGATACTGTTTTATCTGATGACAGGTCATTCCAGAGGTCTTGGAGCTCTGTCTTTTCAGCTTTAGTTAAGTATGCTGTACATATTGTGCAACTGCAGTAGAATTGTCTGCAATGTACTGCACATCTATGTTTGCATTCCATAAGTGGGCAATGATTGCATTATAATCATTGATATATTTTTCTTCTTCTTTTCTTTTTATGTAATATGTATTTTTAGGTGACTTTCCTTTAACAGTATGTCTAACTGAAGACATGAGGTTGTTTACTTGACCTGTATTTGTAACTGGTCTAGGGAAACCAAATCGGCATTTGGTGTAGTATTTGCCTTTGTTTTTGTATTTGCGACGACAATATTTTCCACATTTGTGTCTTTGAAATTGTAAAATTTGTGCACGAAGATCACTATTTGTGGCTTCTGATGGAATTTCACAAGTGACATATTTTTCAATAAACTGTAAAACAGTGGCATCACTGTCTTGACCAAATTTAGGAGCATCTTTAATCCATAAAAGCATGTGGATATGTGGTGCTCCTCTGGCTTGGTATTCTTTTCTCCAAAAGAAGTGTTGCACTTCTCCAAGGGGAGGAACAGTTTTATTACAAATAAAATGTAGCATAGCAATGAAGCAATGGTGAAAATATCTTGAAACATTAACAGGAGCCAAAGAACAAAGTTCTCCAGGTGTTAGAATATCTATGTTTGTTTTGTTTTTATTTGATATGCATAGGAAATCATGTAAATCTTCCCATGCATATTCTGCACAACTTAATGTAACAAACCAAGTGGGTGGGCCAAGGTTTCTGATCATACAACGTACATCTCCATGACGTCGAAACCAGTACTCTTTAGTACCACGCATATTTGCTAATAGATTTGTAATATTTGATTGTAAAACCTCATCCTTTTGTTGTACTTTCTCTAATAATTGTGTAGCTGTCATATTTTGAAAGTGTGATCCTGATTTTAATATGTGTGCAACTCCGTAACATAAAGTTGCTAGTTCACTTTCAAAGAGTAGGTGGAATATGTATTCCACATTTTGTCTAAATCTGGGATCTTCAGAATACATCCGTGATGAGCGGTATTCTGAAGCTGAAATTTGAATAGGTCTATCATCATACCTTCCTCCTTTGCCAGTAGGAAAGAGTAGAGGAAAAGCACGTGCTTCTATACTTTTTTCCCATATACTGATTGGCGATCCTTTTGTTTGACGCATTTGGTAAGTTTCTAGTACATCTTGTACGGTGTCATTACAGTGCAAAGGATGAATTGTATAATGGTCTAAAGTATTTGATATTGTAGCAGGATCTAGTAGCTCAAATTGACCAGCTTCTTGTGTTTCTTGAATTATTTCAGTTGTATCTTTCAAGTTTTCTTCAATATTAATTTCTTTGTAATATTCATTATTCTCTTTAAGATATTGGAAGGCTTGTCTAACTTTATATAAATCTACCAGCTGTTGCCATATTTTTTTGTCTTTTGTAGGTACTCCATTTACTAATATAATTAAAGATTGCTGCATTGGACGTTGCACTCCTAGAGTATGCACATTTTCTTTTAGATTTAATGGTAAATTAACTACTTTTCCATGAATGCCTTTTACTAATTCAGAGGGAGGTAATTTTGCTGTTTTTGGTTGAAGGCGTATTATTGCTTGAAATGGGTGTACTGTTTGAATTATGATGCTCTCATATAAATTAAGTTGTTGTAGAGGTTTTGGTACTGGGTATAATTCCAAATTATTTGTGATAGAACGTGAAGGAGTTTGGTTGTTGTCAAGTTTTGTAGTGCAATAACTGCAAAGTATTAAGGGCTCAGTTATTTCATATTTGTTTTCTGCTAGAAGGTAGAGAGCTAATTCAAACCATTTAGAATCTTCATTGTCTTCTATTTTGTATGATAGGTCCACAGTTTTTGTGTTACTTTTATAAAAAATTCTACGGCAACATACACATACATGGTTTGGTACTTCAGCTGATGTACTTTTAAATTTTAGTATTTCTTTTTTGTATGTGTTTAGCAAAAGGTTGCCATGTGTAGAATTGTTGCTTAATTGGTTTAAATCTATTTCATTCTGTAAATGGCTTTCACTTCCAAAATATTTTTTCTGGATACAGTGAATTTCTTCAAGTAGGTCTTTTGCTGTACCATGTAGAAGGATGTTATTTAACTTTGCTAGTGCTAAAGCAGGACTTTTAGCATAGTACAGTTTATAGACTAGATTTCTTATAGTTGAATGATGTGTTGATATCCTTTTGATATCATGGAAAGTGGTTTTACAAGTAGGTCCTGTAATGCAGGCCAATGAATGTCCTTGTAGTCTTGTGTACTTGCGCACTGGACAGGTATCTATATTTTGCAGTAATTTAATTTTAATTTTGTCTTTGCTTTTTACATATTTATTGAGGAATTGGTGTAAAGATTTGAAACATTGTTTGGGAATATTACACATTGACGTGCATGGCCATTTGTACACAAGATGTTCTGATTCAGTTGAATGGAGGGGTAATTCTAAGTTTTCAGGGCATATTTTTGTAAGGAGTACTTCTTGTTCCATTATGGTATTATTCACTTTTTCATAACCTCGACCACTGCTATTTATGGCAATTGTATTCGTTTGCTTTTGTTTGTATGCTTCTTCATTAAAATATGGTTCTGTGCTCGTAGTGTGATTCCATTCACCTCCACAGATACTTAAGAAGTTCTGTCTGTTGACATTCTGCTTATTGAGAAGTCTTTTTTGTAATTTAGTTATTAGTTTTGTTAGTGGTTTCATTTTGTTTAACAGTAAAATAAATACATTTCTTTTGAGAAGAATTGCACTGTCCATCAATGCTTCTAAGATTAATTTCCTACGATAGGTTTTAAGCTTTGAACCTGATTTCTCTACTGTTTTTATAAGATTTTGAAGGACTTTGTGAAGGTATATTTTGGCTAAAATACTTTCTTGGTATGCTTACTTTGCACTATATTAAAATTTGAAGAAGTAGTTTTATCTGTACTGATAGCTGATTTTCTGTTAATTGTTTTTTGGTTTGTTTTACATTTTGATAGAGGAAGCGAAGTTGTTGTACTTGAAACTTCTTGTGTGTCACTAAATGATTGTATTAGCTGTTTTGTTTTAACTTTTTTTACAAATTCTGCTAGAGATGGATGCTTATGTTGGACACCTTTATTTTCATTTGCTCTAATTTTGCGTTGCTTTCTACGGAGTTGTCTTTTGGTAGGCATTCTTTGGGTCTGTTGAAAAAAATAAAGAAGATATGGGTTGGGGTGTTCTGGAATGTATGTGTACTGTGTGCATGAGTGTTTGAGTAAGATGATAAAGATGTATGTAATGGTGTGTGATTGTGCATTGGGAACTAAAACTAGTAGGGATAGGTATTCTTGAATTTATGTGTTACTAAACTGGGGTTCAGATGAAAAAAAAAAGTAAGCTAGTGGTGTGGAAAAGTACAAATAGTAAATCTAATGTATACAATTAAAACAGTTGTTTGTTCTATAATATGAAAATTGTAGTGGTTCAGTTGGCTAATTTGTGTGTCCAAAAATAGAAATTTGTGGGCCATTCTGGTTGTAAATCGCTGTTTAAGACATGGAAGTTTTTGGACAAAATGGTACAAAATCTCTATTTTAAGAAACCAAAATAGCTCATATTAATGTTATAGTATATTTGATTAATAATATAAATATTATGGTGATATTTTACTTACTTTTTTTTTAAAATTAACAGGTAACTTCTTAGTTTTTCTTTCTTCTTCGAATTCGGCTGCTTCTTTTCAGGAAACTGGTCTTCACTGCAACTGTAAAAGCTTCAAATTAGTAAATTTGTTTGTATATAGCACTGTTTTTAATTTAGATATTGATTTTTTTAATTGAAATCCTCAGTGCTTCTGTAAAACCATTCAACTAATTTATTTACATAAGATACATTGCATCAGTTCAGTACATATGATATGTGTCATGATCACTGCTCCCAAGGAGTCAGGAACAACCCAACATCCTTGGAAGCAGGCCCCTAACCGTTATCTTAGGCACCAGCCGGTCCCCACTGGGACCTTTTGGGCCTCGTCCTGGCGCCGGTGGCACCAGGCTCATCACAGTCATCGGTCCCGGCACTGGAAGCGCCGGGCTCATATTATGGATAAAGATGCTTGGGTGGACTTACCTGCAGCAGACCATGCTGCTTACTTACCAGCCACTTAGAAGTCCTCTGTGAACAGGAACTACTTTCTTACCTGGGTGGGGCAAGCTCCACTCCCTGGATACAGCACTGGAACACTTCTGGAACTGGAACTCTTTTCTTACCTAGGCGGGGCCGTGGAGGAAGACGCCTCATCACTCCAAGGCTATTTAAACCACACCCGATAGATGAAACGTGCTTCGCGTTATTCTGCATCTGCAGCAGAACGCTCGCCGAGTCTGTTCCGGCCTTTCTTCTTTCGATCCTGAACCTGCAAGAATTATACTTACCATTCCTGTATCCAGTCGACAACAGCACCTGCAAGGACAAGAAACAACAGGTTAGCAAGGCAACCTTTACACGCAGTGCTTACTCACCTGATCCATCGGCTGCGGCCAGTTCTTCACGCTGCATCTCCGCCTGTGAAGACAAAAGCATTGTGATTACTTACCGGCACTCCGCGAATTCCGGATTTCTTCACGCTGCACCACCGCCTGTGAAGACAAAAGCATTGTTATCACTCACCGGCAGTCCGCGAATTCCGGATTTCTTCAAGCTGCACAGCCGCCTGTGAAAACAAAAGAAGAGACATTAGACAGGTATTTACTTACGCCCATCGCGCTCGCCACAATAAGAACGCATGCAAATACTCCAACGTCTCTTCAGCACGGACTAAGCAGCAAGGGAAAAAGACAGTTAGAGCGCTAGCATTTACTTACTCATTTCCCGTCGCTTCACTCCATCTTCCGTCTCCAGAATCCTGCAAGACAAAAGGGAAAGCATTATACAGAGTCCTGTTCAATATCAACGTGCCACGCACCTAAAGACTATAAAGACTAAAAAGGTGCCCAGAAACTCACCGCTTGTTCCATTATGGTATTATTCATTTTTTCATAACCTCGACCACTGCTATTTATGGCAATTGTATTTGTTTGCTTTTGTTTGTATGCTTCTTCATTAAAATATGGTTCTGTGCTCGTAGTGTGATTCCATTCACCTCCACAGATACTTAAGAAGTTCTTTCTGTTGACATTCCGCTTATTGAGAAGTCTTTTTTGTAATTTAGTTATTAGTTTTGTTAGTGGTTTCATTTTGTTTAACAGTAAAATAAATACATTTCTTTTGAGAAGAATTGCACTGTCCATCAATGCTTCTAAGATTAATTTCCTACGATAGGTTTTAAGCTTTGAACCTGATTTCTCTCCTGTTTTTATAAGATTTTGAAGGACTTTGTGACGGTATATTTTGGCTAAAATACTTTTCTTGGTATGCTTACTTTGCACTATATTAAAATTTGAAGAAGTAGTTTTATCTGTACTGATAGCTGATTTTCTGTTAATTGTTTTTTGGTTTGTTTTACATTTTGATAGAGGAAGCGAAGTTTGTGTACTTGAACCTTCTTGTGTTTCACTAAATGATTGTATTAGCTGTTTTGTTTTAACTTTTTTTTACAAATTCTGCTAGAGATGGATGCTTATGTTGGACACCTTTATTTTCATTTGCTCTAATTTTGCGTTGCTTTCTACGGAGTTGTCTTTTGGTAGGCATTCCTTAGGGTCTGTTGCAAAAAAATAAAGAAGATATGGGTTGGGGTGTTCTTGAATGTATGTGTACTGTGTGCATGAGTGGTTGAGTAAGATGATAAAGATGTATGTACTGGTGTGTGATTGTGCATTGGGAACTAAAACTAGTAGGGATAGGTATTCTTGAATTTATGTGTTACTAAACTGGGGTTCAGATGGAAAAAAAAGTAAGCTAGTGGTGTGGAAAAGTACAAATAGTAAATCTAATGTATACAATTAAAACAGTTGTTTGTTCTATAATATGAAAATTGTAGTGGTTCAGTTGGCTAATTTGTGTGTCCAAAAATAGAAATTTGTGGGCCATTCTGGTTGTAAATCGCTGTTTAAGACATGGACATTTTTGGACAAAATGGTACAAAATCTCTATTTTAAGAAACCAAAATAGCTTGTATTAATGTTATAGTATATTTGATTAATAATATTAATATTATGGTGATATTTTACTTACTTTTTTTTTAAAATTAACAGGTAACTTCTTAGTTTTTCTTTCTTTTTCGAATTCGGCTGCTTCTTTTCAGGAAACTGGTCTTCACTGCAACTGTAAAAGCTTCAAATTAGTACCTTTGTTTGTATATAGCACTGTTTTTAATTTAGATATTGATTTTTTTAATTGAAATCCTCAGTGCCTTCTGTAAAACCATTCAACTAATTTATTTACATAAGATACATTGCATCAGTTCAGTACATATGATATGTGTCATGATCACTGCTCCCAAGGAGTCAGGAACAACCCAACATCCTTGGAAGCAGGCCCCTAACCGTTATCTTAGGCACCAGCCCATCCCCACTGGGACCTTTTGGGCCTCGTCCTGGCGCCGGTGGCACCAGGCTCATCACAGTCATCGGTCCCGGCACTGGAAGCGCCGGGCTCATATTATGGATAAAGATGCTTGGGTGGACTTACCTGCAGCAGACCATGCTGCTTACTTACCAGCCACTTAGAAGTCCTCTGTGAACAGGAACTACTTTCTTACCTGGGTGGGGCAAGCTCCACTCCCTGGATACAGCACTGGAACACTTCTGGAACTGGAACTCTTTTCTTACCTAGGCGGGGCCGTGGAGGAAGATGCCTCATCACTCCAAGGCTATTTAAACCACACCCGATAGATGAAAAGTGCTTCGCGTTATTCTGCATCTGCAGCAGAACGCTCACCGAGTCTGTTCCGGCCTTTCTTCTTTCGATCCTGAACCTGCAAGAATTATACTTACCATTCCTGTATCCAGTCGACAACAGCACCTGCAAGGACAAGAAACAACAGGTTAGCAAGGCAACCTTTAGACGCAGTGCTTACTCACCTGATCCATCGGCTGCGGCCAGTTCTTCACGCTGCATCTCCGCCTGTGAAGACAAAAGCATTGTGATTACTTACCGGCACTCCGCGAATTCCGGATTTCTTCACGCTGCACCACCGCCTGTGAAGACAAAAGCATTGTTATCACTCACCGGCACTCCGCGAATTCTGGATTTCTTCAAGCTGCACAGCCGCCTGTGAAAACAAAAGAAGAGACATTAGACAGGTATTTACTTACGCCCATTGCGCTCGCCACAATAAGAACGCATGCAAATACTCCAGCGTCTCTTCAGCACGGACTAAGCAGCAAGGGAAAAAGACAGTTAGAGCGCTAGCATTTACTTACTCATTTCCCGGCGCTTCACTCCATCTTCCATCTCCAGAGTCCTGCAAGACAAAAGGGAAAGCATTATACAGAGTCCTGTTCAATATCAACGTGCCACGCACCTAAAGACTATAAAGACTAAAAAGGTGCCCAGAAACTCACTGCTCGTGCAGTTAAAGACGGTAACGATCCTCTGAGTTCAAGAGGCCTATGTTTCACCAGTGAAGGAACTGGCAACGGCAACCTGCACCAGACGCAAATGGAGAGTCCAGCATTCACCTATCTAAGGTGAGCACGTGACCTGGGGGGGGCTCTATGGAGAAGCTAGGAAGAGAGGGAGAGGGAGAGGAACATTCAACAGCCCAGACCCTTAACCCCCTTATTCTTTCACCTACAGAAACCTCACCCTTCGGGTTCGACACACAGTGAGAAGAGGTTCGACCCCAGAAGCCAATCGAGTCCTGCACATCACTTTTCGAGTCACAGACACCTTCCTGCCAAGACCACCGCCTCCGTGGGAATCAGGTGAGCGTTACAGAACGCGAAGCCCACCGCAAAACTCCTACCCAGGCGCAATGGAAACCTCAGACACTGATCAATTAGCCCAGTTGCTCGGGGAATTAAGAGCAGAAGTACATGCTGCTCGTCAGGAAACAAACTCTCTAAGAAGAGAGCTGATAATTTCCAAGGAGCGAACAGAGGACCTCGCTAGGCAAGTGCTACAAACGCAGGCAGGACAGACACCTTTGCCCGCTCCAGGAGGAAGTTATCCTTCTGCATCATCTTTAAATCCAGTGCAAATCAATCTACCCGGTAATGTGCCATTGGCTCCGCCCGAGCGCTTTTCTGGTGACCCAAAGAAATTTGCAGTGTTCATCAACCAGTGCCGCCTACACTTCTTATGTCGACCAGCTGCATTCCCAACAGATCAGACCAAGGTAGCTTTCGTGCTTTCTTATCTCAGTGGCAGCGCAGCAGATTGGTCGATCCCTTTAGTCACCCAGGATGATCCGGTTTTACATGATTTCCAGGCCTTCCAGTCCAGCATGGAGAAACTGTTCGCAAGACATACACAAGGGCAGGCCTTGGACAATGAACTTCTTTCATTACCACAGGGTAATCAAGACCTCTTGACTTATATAGCCTCATTTAACAGACTTTTAGTGGAAACTCAATGGCCCGAGGATAAGAGAATACCGCTTTTCTACCGAGGCTTGCGTGGAGAGCTCAAGGATGTGTTAGATCAAGTTGTGAATCCTCCACAAGAATGCTCAGACTATATTGACTTAGTTGTCCAATTGGACCACAGATTACAGAACAGGAAAGCTGATCGGTCCAAATTTGATACCCGAGTGTTTTCTAAACCACAGACCTCTACTAGGGGAGCTGACATTGTGGAACCCATGCAAATAGGGGGCATGAAAGGACCTTTAACCCAAAAGGAGCGGGAAAGAAGAAGACAGCTGCAATTATGCCTCTATTGCGGAAACTCAGGGCACTTTCTTCGAGACTGTCCAGTAAAACCAGCTAAGAAGGCTGTAGGAGCCGCAGATACCTGTACCACAAATTCTGAGCAGGGAAACGACCTAGCCCGACAAGTGTAGAGGTCCTCTTGCCGAGCGTTAAGATCTGTCCCATGACCTCGCATTTCGTGGTGCCCATGGTCCTCATTAGTCCTGATCGTCCGGATCGTTTGCATGCAATTGAAGCTTACATCGACAGCGGAGCAATCGGTAATTATGTGGACCGTGAAATGGTATCAAGGATGAACCTACCCCTTGTCCCTAAGGCAGTAAAAGACATCATTACTACAGTGGATGGCACGGAGATAGCCTCCGGACCAGTAACGCACGCCACCCAAGAAGTGACACTAGTGAGCCAAGATGGACACCGGGAGAAAATCGTGTTCGATGTGATCAAGGCCCCTCAGTTCCAGATCATTCTGGGAATTCCTTGGTTAGAGAAGCACAATCCTCAGATCGATTGGCGAGCAAAGACGGTTCAGTTTCCAGAATGTTTTACCACTTGTTATCCTCAGCCTGATGTTTCACTGGCGGCAATCTCTTCTGAGGTTCCCAAATTACCTCCCGAATATCAGGAATTCCAAGACGTCTTTCGGAAGGATCAAGCTAACACCCTGCCTCCTCATAGGTCGTACGACTGTCAAATAGATCTGATACCCGGAACAACTCCTCCTTGCAGTAGGATTTATGCCCTCACCGAGCCAGAGAATCTTCACCTCAGACAATATCTGGACCAATACCTAGCCAACGGGTTTATCCGTCCTTCAAAATCTCCAGCTTCCTCGGCTTTGTTCTTCGTTCCGAAAAAGGAAGGAGACCTTAGGACTTGTATAGATTACCGCGCCCTGAATCAAATCACCGTTAAAAACAGATACCCGTTACCTTTGATCCCTGAACTCCTGGATCAAGTCAAAGACGCATGTATATATACAAAGTTGGATCTCAGAGGAGCCTACCACTTGGTACGAATAAAAGAGGGCGATGAATGGAAGACGGCCTTCCGCACCAAGTATGGGCTGTTTGAATATCAAGTTATGCCCTTTGGACTTTGCAACGCTCCTGCCGCCTTCCAGTATTTAATGAATGATGTCCTTAGAGAACTCATAGATGTGTGTGTTGTTGTCTACATTGATGACATCCTCGTCTATTCATCATCTAAAGAAGAACATCGGAAACATGTCAGAGAGGTCCTCAAGAGACTACGTCAACATAACCTTTTTGCTAAACTCGAAAAATGCGTTTTTAACGTAACTGAAGTTGAGTTCCTGGGATTCATATTGTCACCCAATGGAGTCCATAAGGATTCAAAGAAAGTCGATGCAATTATCAAGTGGCCTTCACCAACCTCTATAAAGGGAGTCCAAAGCATGTTAGGCTTCGCTAATTTTTACCGCAGATTCGTTCCTGAATTCTCTCAAATAGTCCAGCCCATCACTGCTCTGTTAAAGAAAAACAAACGTTTTGAGTGGTCTACTGAGGCGGAACAAGCCTTTCGGAACTTAAAAACTAAATTCATTTCTGCACCTGTTCTAAAACATCCTCGTCCAGAACTCCCCTACATCGTAGAAACAGATGCTTCAAGTCTTGCTATGGGGGCAGTTTTATCACAAAGAGATCCGGTCACACATCAATTACATCCTATAGCCTTTTGGTCCCGCAAATTCTCGGCTCCCGAGATTAACTATTCAATTACAGACAAGAAACTTTTAGCTATCAGATCGGCCTTTAAAGCCTGGCGGCATTATCTTTTGGGAGCCAGACACACAGTCACCGTAATGACTGATCACCGCAACTTACAGTATCTGAAGACGGCCAAAGCTCAGTCTTCCAGGCAGCTTCGCTGGGCTCTGTTTTTGGCGGAATTTGACTTTATAATTACTTATCGACCTGGCAGTAAAAATGGAAAAGCAGATGCCCTTTCCCGGATGGGAATAGATGAAAATTTGACCAATCCAGAACCAATACCCATAATCCCTGAACAAAGGATTTTGGGTTTGGTCAGCGCTCAATCCTTTGAAGACATCAAGACCACAGTCAAATCACTTCTAACTCCGGCCGATTTACAGAACTGGCAATTAAGGGGAAAAGAATTTTCAGTGGATCAAGATCTACCTTTTTTCCGAGGACGATTATACTTGCCCAGTGAGAAGATACAAAGACAGGTAATCTCCTGTTATCACGATTCACTAATGGAGGGTCACCCTGGCATAACCAAAATCATGGAAAAGGTCAAAAGACATTTCTGGTGGCCATCATAGAAAAAGGATATTAGATACTTTGTAATCTCTTGCGGTGTATGCACCCAAAATAAAAGTCTGAAGGAGAAACCAGCCGGCCTCTTACACCCACTAGACATCCCTCCCTGTCCATGGCATACCCTGTCCATGGATTTCATCACAGACTTACCTCCATGCTCAGGGTATAATACCATTTTAGTAGTCGTGAATCTATTCTCCAAGATGGCTCACTTCATTCCCCTGAAGGGCCTACCTTCAGCTTCAGTATTGGCCCGAGAATTCTTAGAAAACATCGTTCGGTTACACGGGTTTCCCTCGGTTTTGGTTTCCGATAGGGGAAGTCAATTCATCTCCCACTTTTGGCGAAGTTGCTGTCGTTTAGCCCAAATAGATGTGAGACTTTCTACTAGTCATCATCCCCAGACTGACGGACAAACCGAGAGGACAAATCAAACTCTAGAGCAATATCTACGTTGCATGCTCCAAGAAACTGAAAACCCTTGGAAGGACATTCTTTGGATTGCTGAATACGCTTATAACAACTCGACTCATTCTGGAACCGGAAAGACTCCCTTCTTCTTATTATACGGATACCATCCTAGAACCTCTAACCTGGATCCTCCCCAAGAATTCGAGGCACCTGCTGTGGATCACTTGCACTCGGAGATCACTCGTGCTTTTAAGGAAGCCACTGACCATCTGCAAAGAGCTAAAGCTCAATTCAAGAAAGGAGCAGATCAGCACCGTAAAGAGGCCCCTCACTACGCAGTGGGAGAGCAGGTCTGGTTATCCACTAAGCACCTACCTCTAAAAGGAGCCCGCACTTTTAACCCGAGATACCTTGGACCCTATCTTATCTCTGCCATAATTAATCCAGTGGCTGTTAAAATGGAATTGCCTTCGCATATGAAAATACATCCAGTATTCCATGTCTCCTTACTAAAACCAGTACTACCAGGAACCCGATTGACCGAACTCCCAGAACCTGTTTTAGTAGATGGAGAAATTGAGTTCGAAGTAAAGAACATCCTAGACTCCAAAAATCTCCAAATCTAAATTATATTACCTGGTTGATTGGAAAGGATACGGCCCCCAGGAAAGGTCTTGGGAACCCTCAGAACATGTCCACGCACCTCGTCTGGTCAAGAAATTCCATTTGAATCAGCCCGACAAGCCAAAACCCCCGGAGAAGACACGCTTGGGAGTGGCCTTGAGGGGGGGTGCTGTCATGATCACTGCTCCCAAGGAGTCAGGAACAACCCAACATCCTTGGAAGCAGGCCCCTAACCGTTATCTTAGGCACCAGCCAGTCCCCACTGGGACCTTTTGGGCCTCGTCCTGGCGCCGGTGGCACCAGGCTCATCACAGTCATCGGTCCTGGCACTGGAAGCGCCGGGCTCATATTATGGATAAAGATGCTTGGGTGGACTTACCTGCAGCAGACCATGCTGCTTACTTACCAGCCACTTAGAAGTCCTCTGTGAACAGGAACTACTTTCTTACCTGGGTGGGGCAAGCTCCACTCCCTGGATACAGCACTGGAACACTTCTGGAACTGGAACTCTTTTCTTACCTAGGCGGGGCCGTGGTGGAAGACGCCTCATCACTCCAAGGCTATTTAAACCACACGCGATAGATGAAACGTGCTTTGCGTTATTCTGCATCTGCAGCAGAACGCTCGCCGAGTCTGTTCCGGCCTTTCTTCTTTCGATCCTGAACCTGCAAGAATTATACTTACTATTCCTGTATCCAGTCGACAACAGCACCTGCAAGGACAAGAAACAACAGGTTAGCAAGGCAACCTTTACACGCAGTGCTTACTCATCTGATCCATCGGCTGCGGCCAGTTCTTCACGCTGCATCTCCGCCTGTGAAGACAAAAGCATTGTGATTACTTACCGGCACTCCGCGAATTCTGGATTTCTTCACGCTGCACCACCGCCTGTGAAGACAAAAGCATTGTTATCACTCACCGGCACTCCGCGAATTCCGGATTTCTTCAAGCTGCACAGCCGCCTGTGAAAACAAAAGAAGAGACATTAGACAGGTATTTACTTACGCCCATCGCGCTCGCCACAATAAGAACGCATGCAAATACTCCAGCGTCTCTTCAGCACGGACTAAGCAGCAAGGGAAAAAGACAGTTAGAGCGCTAGCATTTACTTACTCATTTCCCGGCGCTTCACTCCATCTTCCGTCTCCAGAGTCCTGCAAGACAAAAGGGAAAGCATTATACAGTGTCCTGTTCAATATCAATGTGCCACGCACCTAAAGACTATAAAGACTAAAAAGGTGCCCAGAAACTCACCGCTCGTGCAGTTAACGACGGTAACGATCCTCTGAGTTCAAGAGGCCTATGTTTCACCAGTGAAGGAACTGGCAACGGCACCCTGCACCAGACGCATATGGAGAGTCCAGCATTCACCTATCGAAGGTGAGCACGTGACCTGGGGGGGGGCTCTACGGAGAAGCTAGGAAGAGAGGGAGAGGGAGAGGAACATTCAACAGCCCAGACCCTTAACCCCCATATTCTTTCACCTACAGAAACCTCACCCTTCGGGTTCGACACACAGTGAGAAGAGGTTCGACCCCAGAAGCCAATCGAGTCCTGCACATCACTTTTCGAGTCACAGACACCTTCCTGCCAAGACCAGCGCCTCCGTGGGAATCAGGTGAGCGTTACAATATGTTCTTAATGAACAAATTGTATTGAATGACTAACTGTAGCAAAAATAAAATATCTTTACTATGTCTTGTGAAATTTATAATATATTAGTGAATACCACTATTTCTGTAAGTAAACTGTTCTAGGTAATAGCGCCTCAATGTCATGTCTAATTTAAAGTAATTAAGTAAATAAATAAATAAAAACAAAAAATATGAAATTGTATAAGTATTTTTATAAAGGTTTAAACATAGATTGTGTTTGCATGCAATTTTGTTTGAATATATGTAGTCTATATATTTCATTTAAAAAATGTTATTTTTAATATGATTTGAGTGTGTGTGTATAAAAAAAGTAAAAAGTATAAAGGTGTATAAGTGATAGTTGATTTTAGGAAATTGAAAAAAGTACAGTAAATTCATTTTACAGATTTTACAAGGTAAAAGTCTGTTTGAAAATGTGTTCATCTACCATAGCTCTCAACTCACACGCTTTTGGCGGGTGTCACACGCCTTGTAAAGGGCAGACTCACCCGCCAAGCCTCCTGCACGCCCATTCATTCCAATGGGCGTCTCACCCGCCAAAACAAAATCAGGTGATTTCACCCGCCTGTAAAACAAAAATGGTTGAGAGCTATGTCATCTACTATACAGAAAATATGCATACCTGAAGTTTGTGTTCATGCATATGGATATGCATGGAGCTGCAAGTAGAAATCTTGAAGACTTGTACAGTATTTGTGGTAGATGCTGCTTGCCAATGATATGACACTTGTACTCAGAGAGATACAGAGTACATTTGTAGTGCTGATCTATGATGGTGCAGTTAGATGTAGAGGTCTTGAATGTGATTGGTGCATGGTCATGTGATTTTTGAGGTACATCCAATGAGGGAATGGCAGAGAGAGTGTAGTGGAAATGGTAGAAGGGCTGTTCATGTTACGATATGTCCGCGGACATGGCGGTAGTTCTCGGGCATCGGGAGTTACATCTGGGGATTTTTGGGTTCAGAAGTCATGCAAATGAGAATAAGCACTGAAAGGTATTGGTCAGGAAAGTTTGGTGGGTGTGTTGTGCCAGGAGAGATTTTCTCAGATACTCTTTTTGCTGAGAGAACAAAAGATAGCTATGGCTGTGTGTTTCAGAAAAAAGATTGTTTGGATTTTAGGAGATTCGTGGATACATTGGTTGAAGGTGCATGCAGAAAGCTGTGGAGTAGCTGTAGATCTTGGATTCCCACATGTGGAAGTACACTGGCATGGAGTACGTGGAATGAAGTGGTTGGACTTGCTACCTCTCTGTGCTACTTTGGAGACAGAGCAACATCCAGACATAATTGTAATTCATTGTGGAGGGAACAGTTTAAGACATGTGACTGGAATTTTTTTGCAATTTGCTATGAAAGAAGAACTGAGGAAGGTTATGGACATGTTTCCTAATTCTCAAGTGATATTTTCCCTTGATTGCGCAGAGACAAATGTGGCTTCGTTCTTCTTCATTTGGTCCACAAATGGAAAAAGCAAGGCGCAATGTTAATAAGGCTGTTTGTGGCTTTCTAAGAGATTTTGGCATGTCTTCTTTTCACAATGAAAATATTATGTTTTGTAGTACATACATTTTTCGCAGAGATGGAGTCCATCTTACTTATGGTGGCAATCAGATTTTTCTGACAAATGTACAAAATGCATTGCGACCTTTTTTGGAATTACAACAACGATTTTGAAGTAGATGTTAAGTATTTACAATTTTTGACTTACAAACACACCCAAAGGCTCTTTTCAGAGCCACCACTTCTTTCCAGAGAAAATGACAATGTTTGTGATGGAGTAGTAACCCAATTTTTTTAATGTTCGCAAACTGTCCGCGGACTTCTAAAAAATACAAAGAGCTCTGCTTCATTTATTTTCACTTCTATTTTTTAACTGGGAAAGGCGGCTCTGAAAAGAGCCTTATTTTTTTTTTATTTTAGTAATTTTGTATTTTTTTTGGTTTTTCAGACACGACACACTAGGAGAGGAGGGTAAAGGAGGGTAAAGGGGGGACACCAACCACAGGGATAAGAAAGGGCGAGCTGAGAGAGGAAGATGTAGAGTGGGTTTTATTTGGGTAGTGAGCAGGTCTTCTCGTGCTCTGAGACGATAGTCTCAAAAGCACTCCGAAGTCGCTCCCCCCTGCAGAGTACTGTGTCACAGTACATACATACAACTGTGACCCTCGAAAGGTAAGGGTCATCAGCATTCTGTATGGCCTGTGAGGCAGCTTGAGAAAGACGCTGTCCCACAGAGGTGGTCCTTGTGGTGACAGGATCAGAAACAGAGGATGAAGTAGAGGAAATCAACCTGCTACGTTCTTCGCAAGGTAGAACCCTGCGAATAGCCCCAGAGTTAAATGACCTCAGGTGTCGCTTCACAGTAGTGGTCCCAAAGCTGTAGTTACCGTGGTTCCCGCGACTGAGTATCATTTTGCACTCATTGCAGGTAACATGGTTCGCACGAGCCTTAGGACCATTCCCAGGAATGGTAAATAACCGCCACACCCAAGACTCACGCCTAGTGCGGGTAGTAGGGATTTCCTCTACCTCATTCTCATCATCCTCTTCTTCCTCCTCCGCATCCTCAGTCCTGTTCCCCTCTTCAGGCCCTTGGGGAGGTGGTGGTGGTGGAGGGGGTGGTGGTGGTGCTGAAGCAGGTGCAGCACCAAGTGGCAGTTCATCAGCCAAGGATGCCATGTCGACGATGGTGTAGTCTGCAGGTGGCAGCAAAAATCACTGTGTTCTGAAGAATAGCCAGAAACACAATGGGAATAAGCTCCTGGGCGTGGTCTTTTATAGGGGTGCTTGTGCGCGGTCCGCGGACATGCGCACTGTGCGCGGACAGATCGAACACAAAAAAAGGATCGGAAAGTTTCAAAAGGTATATAGAAACTCAACATTGCTATGTGGGACTTGTGGCATGGTGAGATTTTATTGAAAAATATTATGGATTAACTGGAAATGTACTTCTAAATTGTTCGGGGACACGAACAGTGTCTGCATTTCAGGACACACGATGAGCGCGGGCGCGGTCATATGATCTGTTTGTGAACTAGTCTGCGAAGGAAGCGCCTGTCCGCAGGACACCAAGTGCACGGAGATTGGTTAGCGCATGCGCATTGATGTCCAACGGACACTGTTCGGGTTCTGAAGTAATTAAAAGTGTGTCACACGTGAAACGAACATTTCAGGACACCGCGTGTGTTCTTAGAACAGTTTAAACTTGGTAGCGAACAGTAAGGACAGATATAGTGTTCTTCAGGACACGTGTAATTTAGTTTATGTACGAACATTTCAGGACACCAATTGTGTTCTTAGAACACTTTCAATTGGGTAGCGAACACTACGAACAGTTGTACTGTTGTTCAGGACACATCATTTTCGTTTATTTACGAACATTTCAGGACACCAATTGTGTTCTTAGGACAGTTTTAAGTTGATAGCGAACATTACGGACAGATATAGTGTTCTTTAGAACACTTTAATTTTTGTTTCTTTACGAACATTTCAGGACACTACGAGTGTTCTTAGAACATTTTGAACTTGCATGAGAACATTACGGACAGATGTAGTGTCCTCAGGACAGTTACATTTTCGTTTCTTTACAAACATTTCCGAACACCTAAATTGGTTTTATTACAAGGAACTGAAAGTAATTACAACACAATATAAGAAAAGTAACTTTATTTCACATATATATACAATTATGACTGGGAAGGTGGGGCAGAAACGGAAACAAAAACAGGAGAATTAGGGATTTCTAGATAACTGGGATCAGGTGAAGAAGGGAAGGAAATCTCATCGAAACGCTTTGGTCCATAGACAGGGTTTGAGGTTAACTGCGTGGGATAGGGTGAGGGGGGACAAGTGCAGGTTGGACAATGGTGTGCTGTTGGGGGTTTCACATAATTTTCCACAAAGTTTTTCAAATCCATAAAATTTTGCATAAGGTCGTCCATTTTTTGATGAATCTGCTGTAGAGTGATATCCTCTGATTGTTGTTGTGAGATGCTTGGAATTTTTGTATGGTCTGTAATAAAAAAAAATGTATATGTTAAATGTATACAAAATAATATTTATTAATTGGTTTATATAGTAAAGTGTGTACCATTAGGTGGACTATTTTCTAAAATTTCCTCTCGTGGGAAATGCTCCTCTAGCCAGTCGAGAGTACTACACATTTCTGTGAGAAAACAAAAAAGTAATATGTTTTTTTTTCTAGTATAGAAAGTTTATAAATATATGAGTAAAAAGAAGTGCACTTACTATGTCTGGTGAGATATGTAATCAGTAGTGTATACGTCTGGTCTTGCTGTTGGTTGTGGAGCGTCTGTGAGGTAATTATGGTGGAAGCCACTTTATCTTCTTTTGGTATATTCCTTTTTAAAACATATTGTATTTACATGAATGGTTAGTGTGTTACATATATGGGTAACATTTTTTAAGTATTACTACATATACTTTGTATGTGTGCTGCTTTGTGAATTTGTTAAATGTTCCTATGTTATGATATAACAATTACACATACCCCTCCCAGAGTTTTTTTTAGGTGCTGGTACTGTTCTCCGAACATGTCCGCGAACATTAAATAAGTTTGCGGACATCAAGTTCATAAGAAGAGATCTAGTCAGTTCCATATGACATGTATATAAAGTCAAAGTCATTATTGTTAAGTTGTGCTACTAAAAACCTATGAAATTCAGTGAAAAAACTTTGTTAAAGGGACGTTATGGTTCCAAGTAAAACCGAAAAACCCTTGAAATTCGCCAGTTATGGTAAGCTAAGCAACCATAACTCGCGCCGCCACCGTGCACTGCTAAGACTAACACCCAGAACATCAAAGATGACATCACAAATATCATTGATGACATCACTGATGACATCACATGTGTATGTACTTCTCATGAAATATGTGTAGAAGGGATGCTTATTATGTTGCGAAAAAAGTGTCAAGAATCATTGCAAGAAACATACCCTAATAAGTGCATTGAACGATGCATTGATATAAATAGCATCCTATTATGGGGTTCTATCTAGTATACTAAGCTACTCATACAGAAACATAAAATTGTGTGCAGCGTACAAGATGAAGGTATGATATTCGTAATGTTAATATGTTGAATAATGAAATGATAATTGTTTTCTTAATAGATTTTTGTGTACTGTGAAATATGTAATAAGTAGCTAATAAAACCCATGTATTACATAATTGCATTACTATAGACAAAACACAAAGACACAAGAACACATACCAATATGGGTATATACAGGGAAAGTGAAGTTAGCAAAAAAGCACAAGTAGTAGCAGAAACAATTCATAACTTAACTGATTAGTTTCATGCAAATAAATGATTGCTCTGTTTCAAAGCTGCCATTTACCCTATGTATATGTATCACTTGATGTGATTGGACCCTAAGGAAAGTAGTGTGAGTACAATGTATACAAATATGACCATATACAGGGAAAGTACAGCCATAAAAAAGAACAATAGAACTATCAGAAAGTGCTCATAAGTCTAGTGATTATCTTTATGCACAAAAAGGATTGCTGTCTTTCAAGCTTGTGTTTTCCCATATGTATATGTTTCATATGATATGACTATACTCTAAGGGAATTACTGTAAGAACCTACTAGAAGGATATGTCTACAAATAAAATAAAATTCTTAGTTTCTGACTGTTACTGAAGAAAACCATGTGGCCTAGATATGTCAGCAAAAGAAAAAATAGTTAGCCAGACATGTGATGTCATCAGTGATATCATCAATGACATTTGTGATGTCATCTTTGATGTCCTGGGTGTTAGTCTTAGTAGTGCACGGTGGCGGCGCGAGTTATGGTTGCTTAGCTTACCATAACTGGCGAATTTCAAGGGTTTTTCGGTTTTACTTGGAACCATAACGTCCCTTTAACAAAGTTTTTTCACTGAATTTCATAGGTTTTTAGTAGCGCAACTTAACCATAACGTCCCTTTTCACAAAGTTTATTTCACTGAATATATATATATTCAGTGAAAAAACTTTTTTTAAAGGAAGTTATGGTTCCAAGTAAAACCGAAAAACCCCTGAAATTCGCCAGTTATGGTAAGCTAAGCAACCATAACTCACGCCACCACCGTGCACTGCTAAGACTAACACCCACAACATCAAAGATGACATCACAAATGTTTGTAAATAAATTAAAATGGAGGTGTCCTGAAGAACACTATACCTGTCCGTACTGTTCGCTAGCAAGTTGAAACTGTTCTAGAACAGACGCGGTGTCCTGAAATGTTCATAAATAAACGAAAATGAAGGTGTCCTGAAGAACACTTTACCTGTCTGTAGTGTTCGCTAGCAAGTTGAAACTGTTCTAAGAACACAAGTGGTGTCCTGAAATGTTCGTAAATAAACAAAAATGGAGGTGTCCTGAAGAACACTATACCTGTCCGTACTGTTCGCTAGCAAGTTGAAACTGTTCTAGAATACACGCGATGTCCTGAAATGTTCGTAAATAAATAAAATGGGGGTGTCCTGAAGAACACTATACCTGTCCGTATTGTTCGCTAGCAAGTTGAAACTTTTCTAAGAACACAAGTTGTGTCCTGAAATGTTCGTAAATAAACGAAAATGGAGGTGTCCTGAAGAACACTATACCTGTCCGTAATGTTCGCTACCAAGTTGAAACTGTTCTAAGAACACAAGCGGTGTCCTGAAATGTTCGTAAATAAATGAAAATGGAGGTGTCCTGAAGAACAGTATACCTGTCCGTACTGTTCGCTAGTAAGTTGAAACTGTTCTAAGAACACTCGCGGTGTTCTGAACTGTTCGTAAATAAATGAAAATGGAGGTGGCCTGAGGACGCTATGTCTGTCCCTATTGTTCGCAAGGAAGTTAAACTGTTCTAAGAACAAACAGTTGTCCGTGACTGTTCGTTTCACTTGTGACGCACTTTTAATTACTTCAGGACCTGAACAGTGTCCTTAGAACATCAACGCGCATGCGCAAACCAATGTCCGTGCGTTTGGTGTCCTGCGGACAGCCGCTTCCTTCACGAACATGTTCGTGAAGCGATCATGTGACCGCGCCCATGCTGATCGCGTGTTCTGAATGCGGACACTGTTTGTGTCCCCAAACAATTTAACCCTTTAAGTGCCATGGGTATTTCTCCCCAGTGCCAGAGCCTTTTTTGGTGATTTTGGTATGTGGCCATTCAATGGCTTGTAACTTTTTTGTTACATGAGATATCTCGGCCAAATTTGGCTCCTTTTCTTCCCACATGTAGGCGGTCGTAACGCCACCCAGGAATCCCAGGTTGCTGTAGGGGGGTGAGAGAAAATAAGGAAAATGTGCGAAAATTTTGGGTTTTTTCAAAAAATGCCAATAAAATGATGCACAAAGAAGCCTGTGGTTTTTTCCTTGTAAGAGCTAGGAACAAATGGTTTGCTGTGCTGAGTTCCCCAATGTGTTGGCTTTCAGGAACAGGTTGAGTGGAAATGGAAAAAAATTATTTTGATGGGGATATAAACCGTTTTGTGAGAGGTAGGCGATTTTTGCCATTTTTGCCAATTGGACATGCATGGACGGAATGGAAGAAAAGGGCAGGAAAGCCAAATTGGAGGACAGAAAGGCATATATTTCTGAAAAGTAGACAAAATTCCAAGTTTAGGAAGGGGTGATTTGTATAGGTCAGGCAACAACTAGGTAGGGGAAACTGCCATCGAATGGGGGAAAAGCGGGAAAATGACTGAAAAAAAAGGTATGTGTTGGACATGGTTGGCTTGGTACGGCAATGGCTTCTATGAATTTTGAGAAAAGCAATGCTCCGCTACATTCCCCCGACTCTTGCAGTTAGGAGAGCATACCATTTTTGTAGTGTTTGTACAAAACAAGCAATACCACAAGCCAAACACTGAGCCATGGTACACAGGAGTTTTACGCTCACGGCCTGACCAGACGCACTTAGCATGTGTAAATTGGGAAAACCAATGTGGTGAGGAATGACAGCCATACATTTTTTGAAAGAGCACAGGCAGACCTTTTCAAGGGTAGGTGACTTGTGCAGGTTACAAAAGTGTATGGTGGCTAAAGCAGCGACTAAATGTAGGTCACATTTGGGAAAAGAAAGGGTTGTGAGACAAAGGGCTCCAGCAAATGGGTCAAAACGTTATGAAAACTACACAAACACAACACATGGCCTACCGTCCCGCGTTCCCACAGGTGTCCCGATGAAAATGGTACCTCACATGTGTGGGTGCACCTACCTGGCCGCCAAGGGGAAAGCCCAAAACACAAGTAACCCCAAGTCTGTTTTCACACCGGAAATGTCACACTCTCCCATCATACAGATATGGGCCTCGGGTGTCCAAGCCACCGAGGAAAACAGGGAACCCCATGCATTTCCGAAAAGAGGACACCCGTGGGAATCCGCAGAGGTATGATATGCCCAAATTGCCCCAGAATTTATTACCCAGACACCCCTGCAAAGTCCGAAATGTGGGGAAAAAAACGCTTTTTCCGCACATTTCGCTCGACGCACCCATCGAAACACGCCCCCAACAACACATGGCCTACCGTCACGCGTTCCCACAGGTGTCCCGATGAAAACGGTACCTCACATGTGTGGGTGCACCTACCTGGCCGCCAAGGGGAAAGCCTAAAACACAAGTAACCCCAAGTCTGTTTTCACACCGGAAATGTCACACTCTCACATCATACAGATATGGGCCTCGGGTGTCCAAGCCACCAAGGAAAACAGGGAACCCCATGCATTTCCGGAAAGAGGACACCCGTGGGAATCCGCAGAGGTATGATATGCCCAAATCGCCCCAGAATTTATTACCCAGACACCCCCGCAAAGTCCGAAATGTGGGAAAAAATACGCATTTTCCTCACATTTCGCTCGACTCACCCATCGAAACACGCCCCCAACAACACATGGCCTACCGTCCCGCGTTCCCACAGGTGTCCCGATGAAAACGGTACCTCACATGTGTGGGTGCACCTACCTGGCCGCCAAGGGGAAAGCCTAAAACACAAGTAACCCCAAGTCTGTTTTCAGAGGGAAAACTCAGACATTCTGCCGACCGGCACAATGTACAGATATGGGCCTCGGGTGTCCAAGCCACCGGGGAAAACAGGGAACCCCATGCATTTCCGAAAAGAGGACACCCGTGGGAATCCGCAGAGGTATGATATGCCCAAATTGCCCCAGAATTTATTACCCAGACACCCCTGCAAAGTCCGAAATGTGGGGAAAAAAACGCTTTTTCCGCACATTTCGCTCGACGCACCCATCGAAACACGCCCCCAACAACACATGGCCTACCGTCACGCGTTCCCACAGGTGTCCCGATGAAAACGGTACCTCACATGTGTGGGTGCACCTACCTGGCCGCCAAGGGGAAAGCCTAAAACACAAGTAACCCCAAGTCTGTTTTCACACCGGAAATGTCACACTCTCACATCATACAGATATGGGCCTCGGGTGTCCAAGCCACCAAGGAAAACAGGGAACCCCATGCATTTCCGGAAAGAGGACACCCGTGGGAATCCGCAGAGGTATGATATGCCCAAATCGCCCCAGAATTTATTACCCAGACACCCCCGCAAAGTCCGAAATGTGGGAAAAAATACGCATTTTCCTCACATTTCGCTCGACTCACCCATCGAAACACGCCCCCAACAACACATGGCCTACCGTCCCGCGTTCCCACAGGTGTCCCGATGAAAACGGTACCTCACATGTGTGGGTGCACCTACCTGGCCGCCAAGGGGAAAGCCTAAAACACAAGTAACCCCAAGTCTGTTTTCAGAGGGAAAACTCAGACATTCTGCCGACCGGCACAATGTACAGATATGGGCCTCGGGTGTCCAAGCCACCGAGGAAAACAGGGAACCCCATGCATTTCCGAAAAGAGGACACCCGTGGGAATCCGCAGAGGTATGATATGCCCAAATTGCCCCAGAATTTATTACCCAGACACCCCTGCAAAGTCCGAAATGTGGGGAAAAAAAACGCTTTTTCCGCACATTTCGCTCGACGCACCCATCGAAACACGCCCCCAACAACACATGGCCTACCGTCACGCGTTCCCACAGGTGTCCCGATGAAAACGGTACCTCACATGTGTGGGTGCACCTACCTGGCCGCCAAGGGGAAAGCCTAAAACACAAGTAATCCCAAGTCTGTTTTCACACCGGAAATGTCACACTCTCACATCATACAGATATGGGCCTCGGGTGTCCAAGCCACCAAGGAAAACAGGGAACCCCATGCATTTCCGGAAAGAGGACACCCGTGGGAATCCGCAGAGGTATGATATGCCCAAATCGCCCCAGAATTTATTACCCAGACACCCCCGCAAAGTCCGAAATGTGGGAAAAAATACGCATTTTCCTCACATTTCGCTCGACTCACCCATCGAAACACGCCTCCAACAACACATGGCCTACCGTCCCGCGTTCCCACAGGTGTCCCGATGAAAACGGTACCTCACATGTGTGGGTGCACCTACCTGGCCGCCAAGGGGAAAGCCTAAAACACAAGTAACCCCAAGTCTGTTTTCAGAGGGAAAACTCAGACATTCTGCCGACCGGCACAATGTACAGATATGGGCCTCGGGTGTCCAAGCCACCGAGGAAAACAGGGAACCCCATGCATTTCCGAAAAGAGGACACCCGTGGGAATCCGCAGAGGTATGATATGCCCAAATTGCCCCAGAATTTATTACCCAGACACCCCTGCAAAGTCCGAAATGTGGGGAAAAAAACGCTTTTTCCGCACATTTTGCTCGACGCACCCATCGAAACACGCCCCCAACAACACATGGCCTACCGTCACACGTTCCCACAGGTGTCCCGATGAAAACGGTACCTCACATGTGTGGGTGCACCTACCTGGCCGCCAAGGGGAAAGCCTAAAACACAAGTAACCCCAAGTCTGTTTTCACACCGGAAATGTCACACTCTCACATCATACAGATATGGGCCTCGGGTGTCCAAGCCACCGAGGAAAACAGGGAACCCCATGCATTTCCGGAAAGAGGACACCCGTGGGAATCCGCAGAGGTATGATATGCCCAAATCGCCCCAGAATTTATTACCCAGACACCCCCGCAAAGTCCGAAATGTGGGAAAAAATACGCATTTTCCTCACATTTCGCTCGACTCACCCATCGAAACACGCCCCCAACAACACATGGCCTACCGTCACGCGTTCCCACAGGTGTCCCGATGAAAACGGTACCTCACATGTGTGGGTGCACCTACCTGGCCGCCTAGGGGAAAGCCTAAAACACAAGTAACCCCAAGTCTGTTTTCAGAGGGAAAACTCAGACATTCTGCCGACCGGCACAATGTACAGATATGGGCCTCGGGTGTCCAAGCCACCAAGGAAAACAGGGAACCCCATGCATTTCCGGAAAGAGGACACCCGTGGGAATCCGCAGAGGTATGATATGCCCAAATCGCCCCAGAATTTATTACCCAGACACCCCCGCAAAGTCCGAAATGTGGGAAAAAATACGCATTTTCCTCACATTTCGCTCGACTCACCCATCGAAACACGCCCCCAACAACACATGGCCTACCGTCCCGCGTTCCCACAGGTGTCCCGATGAAAACGGTACCTCACATGTGTGGGTGCACCTACCTGGCCGCCAAGGGGAAAGCCTAAAACACAAGTAACCCCAAGTCTGTTTTCAGAGGGAAAACTCAGACATTCTGCCGACCGGCACAATGTACAGATATGGGCCTCGGGTGTCCAAGCCACCGAGGAAAACAGGGAACCCCATGCATTTCCGAAAAGAGGACACCCGTGGGAATCCGCAGAGGTATGATATGCCCAAATTGCCCCAGAATTTATTACCCAGACACCCCTGCAAAGTCTGAAATGTGGGGAAAAAAACGCTTTTTCCGTACATTTCGCTCGACGCACCCATCGAAACACGCCCCCAACAACACATGGCCTACCGTCACGCGTTCCCACAGGTGTCCCGATGAAAACGGTACCTCACATGTGTGGGTGCACCTACCTGGCCGCCAAGGGGAAAGCCTAAAACACAAGTAACCCCAAGTCTGTTTTCACACCGGAAATGTCACACTCTCACATCATACAGATATGGGCCTCGGGTGTCCAAGCCACCGAGGAAAACGGGGAACCCCATGCATTTTCGAAAGGAGGACACCCGTGGGAATCCGCAGAGGTGTGATTTGCGCCCATCGCCCCAGATTTTTTTACCCAGACAGCCCTGCAAAGTCGGAAATGTGGGGAAAAAAACGCTTTTTCCGCACATTTCGCTCGCCGCACCCATCGAAACACGCCCCCCACAACACATGGCCTACCGTCCCGCGTTCCCACAGGTGTCCCGATGAAAACGGTACCTCACATGTGTGGGTGCACCTACCTGGCCGCCAAGGGGAAAGCCTAAAACACAAGTAACCCCAAGTCTGTTGTCAGAGGGAAATCTCAGACATTCTGCCGACCGGCGCAACTTACAGATATGGGCCTCGGGTGTCCAAGCCAGCGAGGAAAACAGGGAACCCCATGCATTTTCGAAAAGAGGACACCCGTGGGAATCCGCAGAGGTGTGATTTGCGCCCATCGCCCCAGATTTTTTTACCCAGACAGCCCTGCAAAGTCGGAAATGTGGGGAAAAAAACGCTTTTTCCGCACATTTCGCTCGCCGCACCCATCGAAACGCGCCCCCCACAACACATGGCCTACCGTCCCGCGTTCCCACAGGTGTCCCGATGAAAACGGTACCTCACATGTGTGGGTGCACCTACCTGGCCGCCAAGGGGAAAGCCTAAAACACAAGTAACCCCAAGTCTGTTGTCAGAGGGAAATCTCAGACATTCTGCCGACCGGCGCAACTTACAGATATGGGCCTCGGGTGTCCAAGCCACCGAGGAAAACAGGGAACCCCATGCATTTTCGAAAAGAGGACACCCGTGGGAATCCGCAGAGGTGTGATTTGCGCCCATCGCCCCAGATTTTTTTACCCAGACAGCCCTGCAAATTTGGAAATGTGGGGAAAAAAACGCTTTTTCCGCACATTTCGCTCGCCGCACCCATCGAAACACGCCCCCCACAACACATGGCCTACCGTCCCGCGTTCCCACAGGTGTCCCGATGAAAACGGTACCTCACATGTGTGGGTGCACCTACCTGGCCGCCAAGGGGAAAGCCTAAAACACAAGTAACCCCAAGTCTGTTGTCCATTCTGCCGACCGGCGCAACTTACAGATATGGGCCTCGGGTGTCCAAGCCACCGAGGAAAACAGGGAACCCCATGCATTTTCGAAAAGAGGACACCCGTGGGAATCCGCAGAGGTGTGATTTGCGCCCATCGCCCCAGATTTTTTTACCCAGACAGCCCTGCAAAGTCGGAAATGTGGGGAAAAAAACGCTTTTTCCGCACATTTCGCTCGCCGCACCCATCGAAACGCGCCCCCCACAACACATGGCCTATCGTCCCGCGTTCCCACAGGTGTCCCGATGAAAACGGTACCTCACATGTGTGGGTGCACCTACCTGGCCGCCAAGGGGAAAGCCTAAAACACAAGTAACCCCAAGTCTGTTGTCAGAGGGAAATCTCCGACATTCTGCTGACCGGCGCAACTTACAGATATGGGCCTCGGGTGTCCAAGCCACCGAGGAAAACAGGGAACCCCATGCATTTTCGAAAAGAGGACACCCGTGGGAATCCGCAGAGGTGTGATTTGCGCCCATCGCCCCAGATTTTTTTACCCAGACAGCCCTGCAAAGTCGGAAATGTGGGGAAAAAAACGCTTTTTCCGCACATTTCGCTCGCCGCACCCATCGAAACACGCCCCCCACAACACATGGCCTACCGTCCCGCGTTCCCACAGGTGTCCCGATGAAAACGGTACCTCACATGTGTGGGTGCACCTACCTGGCCGCCAAGGGGAAAGCCTAAAACACAAGTAACCCCAAGTCTGTTGTCAGAGGGAAATCTCCGACATTCTGCCGACCGGCGCAACTTACAGATATGGGCCTCGGGTGTCCAAGCCACCGAGGAAAACAGGGAACCCCATGCATTTTCGAAAAGAGGACACCCGTGGGAATCCGCAGAGGTGTGATTTGCGCCCATCGCCCCAGATTTTTTTACCCAGACAGCCCTGCAAAGTCAGAAATGTGGGGAAAAAAACGCTTTTTCCGCACATTTTGCTCGCTGCACCCATCGAAACACGCCCCCCACAACACATGGCCTACCGTCCCGCGTTCCCACAGGTGTCCCGATGAAAACGGTACCTCACATGTGTGGGTGCACCTACCTGGCCGCCAAGGGGAAAGCCTAAAACACAAGTAACCCCAAGTCTGTTGTCAGAGGGAAATCTCAGACATTCTGCCGACCGGCGCAACTTACAGATATGGGCCTCGGGTGTCCAAGCCAGCGAGGAAAACAGGGAACCCCATGCATTTTCGAAAAGAGGACACCCGTGGGAATCCGCAGAGGTGTGATTTGCGCCCATCGCCCCAGATTTTTTTACCCAGACAGCCCTGCAAAGTCGGAAATGTGGGGAAAAAAACGCTTTTTCCGCACATTTCGCTCGCCGCACCCATCGAAACGCGCCCCCCACAACACATGGCCTACCGTCCCGCGTTCCCACAGGTGTCCCGATGAAAACGGTACCTCACATGTGTGGGTGCACCTACCTGGCCGCCAAGGGGAAAGCCTAAAACACAAGTAACCCCAAGTCTGTTGTCAGAGGCAAATCTCCGACATTCTGCCGACCGGCGCAACTTACAGATATGGGCCTCGGGTGTCCAAGCCACCGAGGAAAACAGGGAACCCCATGCATTTTCGAAAAGAGGACACCCGTGGGAATCCGCAGAGGTGTGATTTGCGCCCATCGCCCCAGATTTTTTTACCCAGACAGCCCTGCAAAGTCGGAAATGTGGGGAAAAAAACGCTTTTTCCGCACATTTCGCTCGCCGCACCCATCGAAACATGCCCCCCACAACACATGGCCTACCGTCCCGCGTTCCCACAGGTGTCCCGATGAAAACGGTACCTCACATGTGTGGGTGCACCTACCTGGCCGCCAAGGGGAAAGCCTAAAACACAAGTAACCCCAAGTCTGTTGTCCATTCTGCCGACCGGCGCAACTTACAGATATGGGCCTCGGGTGTCCAAGCCACCGAGGAAAACAGGGAACCCCATGCATTTTCGAAAAGAGGACACCCGTGGGAATCCGCAGAGGTGTGATTTGCGCCCATCGCCCCAGATTTTTTTACCCAGACAGCCCTGCAAAGTCGGAAATGTGGGGAAAAAAACGCTTTTTCCGCACATTTCGCTCGCCGCACCCATCTAAACGCGCCCCCCACAACACATGGCCTACCGTCCCGCGTTCCCACAGGTGTCCCGATTAAAACGGTACCTCACATGTGTGGGTGCACCTACCTGGCCGCCAAGGGGAAAGCCTAAAACACAAGTAACCCCAAGTCTGTTGTCAGAGGGAAATCTCCGACATTCTGCCGACCGGCGCAACTTACAGATATGGGCCTCGGGTGTCCAAGCCACCGAGGAAAACAGGGAACCCCATGCATTTTCGAAAAGAGGACACCCGTGGGAATCCGCAGAGGTGTGATTTGCGCCCATCGCCCCAGATTTTTTTACCCAGACAGCCCTGCAAAGTCGGAAATGTGGGGGAAAAAACGCTTTTTCCGCACATTTCACTCGCCGCACCCATCGAAACACGCCCCCCACAACACATGGCCTACCGTCCCGCGTTCCCACAGGTGTCCCGATGAAAACGGTACCTCACATGTGTGGGTGCACCTACCTGGCCGCCAAGGGGAAAGCCTAAAACACAAGTAACCCCAAGTCTGTTGTCCATTCTGCCGACCGGCGCAACTTACAGATATGGGCCTCGGGTGTCCAAGCCACCGAGGAAAACAGGGAACCCCATGCATTTTCGAAAAGAGGACACCCGTGGGAATCCGCAGAGGTGTGATTTGCGCCCATCGCCCCAGATTTTTTTACCCAGACAGCCCTGCAAAGTCGGAAATGTGGGGAAAAAAACGCTTTTTCCGCACATTTCGCTCGCCGCACCCATCGAAACGCGCCCCCCACAACACATGGCCTACCGTCCCGCGTTCCCACAGGTGTCCCGATGAAAACGGTACCTCACATGTGTGGGTGCACCTACCTGGCCGCCAAGGGGAAAGCCTAAAACACAAGTAACCCCAAGTCTGTTGTCAGAGGGAAATCTCCGACATTCTGCTGACCGGCGCAACTTACAGATATGGGCCTCGGGTGTCCAAGCCACCGAGGAAAACAGGGAACCCCATGCATTTTCGAAAAGAGGACACCCGTGGGAATCCGCAGAGGTGTGATTTGCGCCCATCGCCCCAGATTTTTTTACCCAGACAGCCCTGCAAAGTCGGAAATGTGGGGAAAAAAACGCTTTTTCCGCACATTTCGCTCGCCGCACCCATCGAAACACGCCCCCCACAACACATGGCCTACCGTCCCGCGTTCCCACAGGTGTCCCGATGAAAACGGTACCTCACATGTGTGGGTGCACCTACCTGGCCGCCAAGGGGAAAGCCTAAAACACAAGTAACCCCAAGTCTGTTGTCCATTCTGCCGACCGGCGCAACTTACAGATATGGGCCTCGGGTGTCCAAGCCAGCGAGGAAAACAGGGAACCCCATGCATTTTCGAAAAGAGGACACCCGTGGGAATCCGCAGAGGTGTGATTTGCGCCCATCGCCCCAGATTTTTTTACCCAGACAGCCTTGCAAAGTCGGAAATGTGGGGAAAAAAACGCTTTTTCCGCACATTTCGCTCGCCGCACCCATCGAAACACGCCCCCCACAACACATGGCCTACCGTCCCGCATTCCCACAGGTGTCCCGATGAAAACGGTACCTCACATGTGTGGGTGCACCTACCTGGCCGCCAAGGGGAAAGCCTAAAACACAAGTAACCCCAAGTCTGTTGTCAGAGGGAAATCTCAGACATTCTGCCGACCGGCGCAACTTACAGATATGGGCCTCGGGTGTCCAAGCCACCGAGGAAAACAGGGAACCCCATGCATTTTCGAAAAGAGGACACCCGTGGGAATCCGCAGAGGTGTGATTTGCGCCCATCGCCCCAGATTTTTTTACCCAGACAGCCCTGCAAAGTCGGAAATGTGGGGAAAAAAACGCTTTTTCCGCACATTTCGCTCGCCGCACCCATCGAAACACGCCCCCCACAACACATGGCCTACCGTCCCGCGTTCCCACAGGTGTCCCGATGAAAACGGTACCTCACATGTGTGGGTGCACCTACCTGGCCGCCAAGGGGAAAGCCTAAAACACAAGTAACCCCAAGTCTGTTGTCCATTCTGCCGACCGGCGCAACTTACAGATATGGGCCTCGGGTGTCCAAGCCACCGAGGAAAACAGGGAACCCCATGCATTTTCGAAAAGAGGACACCCGTGGGAATCCGCAGAGGTGTGATTTGCGCCCATCGCCCCAGATTTTTTTACCCAGACAGCCCTGCAAAGTCGGAAATGTGGGGAAAAAAACGCTTTTTCCGCACATTTCGCTCGCCGCACCCATCGAAACGCGCCCCCCACAACACATGGCCTACCGTCCCGCGTTCCCACAGGTGTCCCGATGAAAACGGTACCTCACATGTGTGGGTGCACCTACCTGGCCGCCAAGGGGAAAGCCTAAAACACAAGTAACCCCAAGTCTGTTGTCAGAGGGAAATCTCCGACATTCTGCTGACCGGCGCAACTTACAGATATGGGCCTCGGGTGTCCAAGCCACCGAGGAAAACAGGGAACCCCATGCATTTTCGAAAAGAGGACACCCGTGGGAATCCGCAGAGGTGTGATTTGCGCCCATCGCCCCAGATTTTTTTACCCAGACAGCCCTGCAAAGTCGGAAATGTGGGGAAAAAACCGCTTTTTCCGCACATTTCGCTCGCCGCACCCATCGAAACACGCCCCCCACAACACATGGCCTACCGTCCCGCGTTCCCACAGGTGTCCTGATGAAAACGGTACCTCACATGTGTGGGTGCACCTACCTGGCCGCCAAGGGGAAAGCCTAAAACACAAGTAACCCCAAGTCTGTTGTCAGAGGGAAATCTCAGACATTCTGCCGACCGGCGCAACTTACAGATATGGGCCTCGGGTGTCCAAGCCACCGAGGAAAACAGGGAACACCATGCATTTTCGAAAAGAGGACACCCGTGGGAATCCGCAGAGGTGTGATTTGCGCCCATCGCCCCAGATTATTTTACCCAGACAGCCCTGCAAAGTCGGAAATGTGGGGAAAAAAACGCTTTTTCCGCACATTTCGCTCGCCGCACCCATCGAAACGCGCCCCCCACAACACATGGCCTACCGTCCCGCGTTCCCACAGGTGTCCCGATGAAAACGGTACCTCACATGTGTGGGTGCACCTACCTGGCCGCCAAGGAGAAAGCCTAAAACACAAGTAACCCCAAGTCTGTTGTCAGAGGGAAATCTCAGACATTCTGCCGACCGGCGCAACTTACAGATATGGGCCTCGGGTGTCCAAGCCAGCGAGGAAAACAGGGAACCCCATGCATTTTCGAAAAGAGGACACCCGTGGGAATCCGCAGAGGTGTGATTTGCGCCCATCGCCCCAGATTTTTTTACCCAGACAGCCCTGCAAAGTCGGAAATGTGGGGAAAAAAACGCTTTTTCCGCACATTTCGCTCGCCGCACCCATCGAAACGCGCCCCCCACAACACATGGCCTACCGTCCCGCGTTCCCACAGGTGTCCCGATGAAAACGGTACCTCACATGTGTGGGTGCACCTACCTGGCCGCCAAGGGGAAAAGCCTAAAACACAAGTAACCCCAAGTCTGTTGTCAGAGGGAAATCTCAGACATTCTGCCGACCGGCGCAACTTACAGATATGGGCCTCGGGTGTCCAAGCCACCGAGGAAAGCAGGGAACCCCATGCATTTTCGAAAAGAGGACACCCGTGGGAATCCGCAGAGGTGTGATTTGCGCCCATCGCCCCAGATTATTTTACCCAGACAGCCCTGCAAAGTCGGAAATGTGGGGAAAAAAACGCTTTTTCCGCACATTTCGCTCGCCGCACCCATCGAAACGCGCCCCCCACAACACATGGCCTACCGTCCCGCGTTCCCACAGGTGTCCCGATGAAAACGGTACCTCACATGTGTGGGTGCACCTACCTGGCCGCCAAGGGGAAAGCCTAAAACACAAGTAACCCCAAGTCTGTTGTCAGAGGGAAATCTCAGACATTCTGCCGACCGGCGCAACTTACAGATATGGGCCTCGGGTGTCCAAGCCACCGAGGAAAACAGGGAACCCCATGCATTTTCGAAAAGAGGACACCCGTGGGAATCCGCAGAGGTGTGAGTTGCACCCATCGCCCCAGATTTTTTTACCCAGACAGCCCTGCAAAGTCGGAAATGTGGGGAAAAAAACGCTTTTTCCGCACATTTCGCTCGCCGCACCCATCGAAACATGCCCCCCACAACACATGGCCTACCGTCCCGCGTTCCCACAGGTGTCCCGATGAAAACGGTACCTCACATGTGTGGGTGCACCTACCTGGCCGCCAAGGGGAAAGCCTAAAACACAAGTAACCCCAAGTCTGTTGTCCATTCTGCCGACCGGCGCAACTTACAGATATGGGCCTCGGGTGTCCAAGCCACCGAGGAAAACAGGGAACCCCATGCATTTTCGAAAAGAGGACACCCGTGGGAATCCGCAGAGGTGTGATTTGCGCCCATCGCCCCAGATTTTTTTACCCAGACAGCCCTGCAAAGTCGGAAATGTGGGGAAAAAAACGCTTTTTCCGCACATTTTGCTCGCCGCACCCATCGAAACGCGCCCCCCACAACACATGGCCTACCGTCCCGCGTTCCCACAGGTGTCCCGATGAAAACGGTACCTCACATGTGTGGGTGCACCTACCTAGCCGCCGAGGGGAAAGCCTAAAACACAAGTAACCCCAAGTCTGTTGTCAGAGGGAAATCTCCGACATTCTGCTGACCGGCGCAACTTACAGATATGGGCCTCGGGTGTCCAAGCCACCGAGGAAAACAGGGAACCCCATGCATTTTCGAAAAGAGGACACCCGTGGGAATCCGCAGAGGTGTGATTTGCGCCCATCGCCCCAGATTTTTTTACCCAGACAGCCCTGCAAAGTCGGAAATGTGGGGAAAAAACCCCTTTTTCCGCACATTTCGCTCGCCGCACCCATCGAAACACGCCCCCCACAACACATGGCCTACCGTCCCGCGTTCCCACAGGTGTCCCGATGAAAACGGTACCTCACATGTGTGGGTGCACCTACCTGGCCGCCAAGGGGAAAGCCTAAAACACAAGTAACCCCAAGTCTGTTGTCAGAGGGAAATCTCAGACATTCTGCCGACCGGCGCAACTTACAGATATGGGCCTCGGGTGTCCAAGCCACCGAGGAAAACAGGGAACCCCATGCATTTTCGAAAAGAGGACACCCGTGGGAATCCGCAGAGGTGTGATTTGCGCCCATCGCCCCAGATTATTTTACCCAGACAGCCCTGCAAAGTCGGAAATGTGGGGAAAAAAACGCTTTTTCCGCACATTTCGCTCGCCGCACCCATCGAAACGCGCCCCCCACAACACATGGCCTACCGTCCCGCGTTCCCACAGGTGTCCCGATGAAAACGGTACCTCACATGTGTGGGTGCACCTACCTGGCCGCCAAGGGGAAAGCCTAAAACACAAGTAACCCCAAGTCTGTTGTCAGAGGGAAATCTCAGACATTCTGCCGACCGGTGCAACTTACAGATATGGGCCTCGGGTGTCCAAGCCAGCGAGGAAAACAGGGAACCCCATGCATTTTCGAAAAGAGGACACCCGTGGGAATCCGCAGAGGTGTGATTTTCGCCCATCGCCCCAGATTTTTTTACCCAGACAGCCCTGCAAAGTCGGAAATGTGGGGAAAAAAACGCTTTTTCCGCACATTTCGCTCGCCGCACCCATCGAAACGCGCCCCCCACAACACATGGCCTACCGTCCCGCGTTCCCACAGGTGTCCCGATGAAAATGGTACCTCACATGTGTGGGTGCACCTACCTGGCCGCCAAGGGGAAAGCCTAAAACACAAGTAACCCCAAGTCTGTTGTCAGAGGGAAATCTCCGACATTCTGCCGACCGGCGCAACTTACAGATATGGGCCTCGGGTGTCCAAGCCACCGAGGAAAACAGGGAACCCCATGCATTTTCGAAAAGAGGACACCCGTGGGAATCCGCAGAGGTGTGATTTGCGCCCATCGCCCCAGATTTTTTTACCCAGACAGCCCTGCAAAGTCGGAAATGTGGGGAAAAAAACGCTTTTTCCGCACATTTCGCTCGCCGCACCCATCGAAACACGCCCCCCACAACACATGGCCTACCGTCCCGCGTTCCCACAGGTGTCCCGATGAAAACGGTACCTCACATGTGTGGGTGCACCTACCTGGCCGCCAAGGGGAAAGCCTAAAACACAAGTAACCCCAAGTCTGTTGTCCATTCTGCCGACCGGCGCAACTTACAGATATGGGCCTCGGGTGTCCAAGCCACCGAGGAAAACAGGGAACCCCATGCATTTTCGAAAAGAGGACACCCGTGGGAATCCGCAGAGGTGTGATTTGCGCCCATCGCCCCAGATTTTTTTACCCAGACAGCCCTGCAAATTCGGAAATGTGGGGAAAAAACCGCTTTTTCCGCACATTTCGCTCGCCGCACCCATCGAAACACGCCCCCCACAACACATGGCCTACCGTCCCGCGTTCCCACAGGTGTCCCGATGAAAACGGTACCTCACATGTGTGGGTGCACCTACCTGGCCGCCAAGGGGAAAGCCTAAAACACAAGTAACCCCAAGTCTGTTGTCAGAGGGAAATCTCAGACATTCTGCCGACCGGCGCAACTTACAGATATGGGCCTCGGGTGTCCAAGCCACCGAGGAAAGCAGGGAACCCCATGCATTTTCGAAAAGAGGACACCCGTGGGAATCCGCAGAGGTGTGATTTGCGCCCATCGCCCCAGATTATTTTACCCAGACAGCCCTGCAAAGTCGGAAATGTGGGGAAAAAAACGCTTTTTCCGCACATTTCGCTCGCCGCACCCATCGAAACGCGCCCCCCACAACACATGGCCTACCGTCCCGCGTTCCCACAGGTGTCCCGATGAAAACGGTACCTCACATGTGTGGGTGCACCTACCTGGCCGCCAAGGGGAAAGCCTAAAACACAAGTAACCCCAAGTCTGTTGTCAGAGGGAAATCTCAGACATTCTGCCGACCGGCGCAACTTACAGATATGGGCCTCGGGTGTCCAAGCCAGCGAGGAAAACAGGGAACCCCATGCATTTTCGAAAAGAGGACACCCGTGGGAATCCGCAGAGGTGTGATTTGCGCCCATCGCCCCAGATTTTTTTACCCAGACAGCCTTGCAAAGTCGGAAATGTGGGGAAAAAAACGCTTTTTCCGCACATTTCGCTCGCCGCACCCATCGAAACGCGCCCCCCACAACACATGGCCTACCGTCCCGCGTTCCCACAGGTGTCCCGATGAAAACGGTACCTCACATGTGTGGGTGCACCTACCTGGCCGCCAAGGGGAAAGCCTAAAACACAAGTAACCCCAAGTCTGTTGTCAGAGGGAAATCTCAGACATTCTGCCGACCGGCGCAACTTACAGATATGGGCCTCGGGTGTCCAAGCCACCGAGGAAAACAGGGAACCCCATGCATTTTCGAAAAGAGGACACCCGTGGGAATCCGCAGAGGTGTGATTTTCGCCCATCGCCCCAGATTTTTTTACCCAGACAGCCCTGCAAAGTCGGAAATGTGGGGAAAAAAACGCTTTTTCCGCACATTTCGCTCGCTGCACCCATCGAAACACGCCCCCCCACAACACATGGCCTACCGTCCCGCGTTCCCACAGGTGTCCCGATGAAAACAGTACCTCACATGTGTGGGTGCACCTACCTGGCCGCCAAGGGGAAAGCCTAAAACACAAGTAACCCCAAGTCTGTTGTCAGAGGGAAATCTCAGACATTCTGCCGACCGGCGCAACTTACAGATATGGGCCTCGGGTGTCCAAGCCAGCGAGGAAAACAGGGAACCCCATGCATTTTCGAAAAGAGGACACCCGTGGGAATCCGCAGAGGTGTGATTTGCGCCCATCGCCCCAGATTTTTTTACCCAGACAGCCCTGCAAAGTCGGAAATGTGGGGAAAAAAACGCTTTTTCCGTACATTTCGCTCGCCGCACCCATCGAAACGCGCCCCCCACAACACATGGCCTACCGTCCCGCATTCCCACAGGTGTCCCGATGAAAACGGTACCTCACATGTGTGGGTGCACCTACCTGGCCGCCAAGGGGAAAGCCTAAAACACAAGTAACCCCAAGTCTGTTGTCAGAGGAAAATCTCAGACATTCTGCCGACCGGCGCAACTTACAGATATGGGCCTCGGGTGTCCAAGCCACCGAGGAAAACAGGGAACCCCATGCATTTTCGAAAAGAGGACACCCGTGGGAATCCGCAGAGGTGTGATTTGCGGCCATCGCCCCAGATTTTTTTACCCAGACAGCCCTGCAAAGTCGGAAATGTGGGGAAAAAAACGCTTTTTCCGCACATTTCGCTCGCCGCACCCATCGAAACACGCCCCCCACAATACATGGCCTACCGTCCCGCGTTCCCACAGGTGTCCCGATGAAAACGGTACCTCACATGTGTGGGTGCACCTACCTGGCCGCCAAGGGGAAAGCCTAAAACACAAGTAACCCCAAGTCTGTTGTCCATTCTGCCGACCGGCGCAACTTACAGATATGGGCCTCGGGTGTCCAAGCCACCGAGGAAAACAGGGAACCCCATGCATTTTCGAAAAGAGGACACCCGTGGGAATCCGCAGAGGTGTGATTTGCGCCCATCGCCCCAGATTTTTTTACCCAGACAGCCCTGCAAAGTCGGAAATGTGGGGAAAAAAACGCTTTTTCCGCACATTTTGCTCGCCGCACCCATCGAAACGCGCCCCCCACAACACATGGCCTATCGTCCCGCGTTCCCACAGGTGTCCCGATGAAAACGGTACCTCACATGTGTGGGTGCACCTACCTGGCCGCCAAGGGGAAAGCCTAAAACACAAGTAACCCCAAGTCTGTTGTCAGAGGGAAATCTCCGACATTCTGCTGACCGGCGCAACTTACAGATATGGGCCTCGGGTGTCCAAGCCACCGAGGAAAACAGGGAACCCCATGCATTTTCGAAAAGAGGACACCCGTGGGAATCCGCAGAGGTGTGATTTGCGCCCATCGCCCCAGATTTTTTTACCCAGACAGCCCTGCAAAGTCGGAAATGTGGGGAAAAAAACGCTTTTTCCGCACATTTCGCTCGCCGCACCCATCGAAACGCGCCCCCCACAACACATGGACTACCGTCCCGCGTTCCCACAGGTGTCCCGATGAAAACGGTACCTCACATGTGTGGGTGCACCTACCTGGCCGCCAAGGGGAAAGCCTAAAACACAAGTAACCCCAAGTCTGTTGTCAGAGGGAAATCTCCGACATTCTGCCAACCGGCGCAACTTACAGATATGGGCCTCGGGTGTCCAAGCCACCGAGGAAAACAGGGAACCCCATGCATTTTCGAAAAGAGGACACCCGTGGGAATCCGCAGAGGTGTGATTTGCGCCCATCGCCCCAGATTTTTTTACCCAGACAGCCCTGCAAAGTCGGAAATGTGGGGAAAAAAACGCTTTTTCCGCACATTTCGCTCGCCGCACCCATCGAAACACGCCCCCCACAACACATGGCCTACCGTCCCGCGTTCCCACAGGTGTCCCGATGAAAACGGTACCTCACATGTGTGGGTGCACCTACCTGGCCGCCAAGGGGAAAGCCTAAAACACAAGTAACCCCAAGTCTGTTGTCCATTCTGCCGACCGGCGCAACTTACAGATATGGGCCTCGGGTGTCCAAGCCACCGAGGAAAACAGGGAACCCCATGCATTTTCGAAAGGAGGACACCCGTGGGAATCCGCAGAGGTGTGATTTGCGCCCATCGCCCCAGATTTTTTTACCCAGACAGCCCTGCAAAGTCGGAAATGTGGGGAAAAAAACGCTTTTTCCGCACATTTCGCTCGCCGCACCCATCTAAACGCGCCCCCCACAACACATGGCCTACCGTCCCGCGTTCCCACAGGTGTCCCGATTAAAACGGTACCTCACATGTGTGGGTGCACCTACCTGGCCGCCAAGGGGAAAGCCTAAAACACAAGTAACCCCAAGTCTGTTGTCAGAGGGAAATCTCCGACATTCTGCCGACCGGCGCAATTTACAGATATGGGCCTCGGGTGTCCAAGCCACCGAGGAAAACAGGGAACCCCATGCATTTTCGAAAAGAGGACACCCGTGGGAATCCGCAGAGGTGTGATTTGCGCCCATCGCCCCAGATTTTTTTACCCAGACAGCCCTGCAAAGTCGGAAATGTGGGGGAAAAAACGCTTTTTCCGCACATTTCACTCGCCGCACCCATCGAAACACGCCCCCCACAACACATGGCCTACCGTCCCGCGTTCCCACAGGTGTCCCGATGAAAACGGTACCTCACATGTGTGGGTGCACCTACCTGGCCGCCAAGGGGAAAGCCTAAAACACAAGTAACCCCAAGTCTGTTGTCCATTCTGCCGACCGGCGCAACTTACAGATATGGGCCTCGGGTGTCCAAGCCACCGAGGAAAACAGGGAACCCCATGCATTTTCGAAAAGAGGACACCCGTGGGAATCCGCAGAGGTGTGATTTGCGCCCATCGCCCCAGATTTTTTTACCCAGACAGCCCTGCAAAGTCGGAAATGTGGGGAAAAAAACGCTTTTTCCGCACATTTCGCTCGCCGCACCCATCGAAACACGCCCCCCACAACACATGGCCTACCGTCCCGCGTTCCCACAGGTGTCCCGATGAAAACGGTACCTCACATGTGTGGGTGCACCTACCTGGCCACCAAGGGGAAAGCCTAAAATACAAGTAACCCCAAGTCTGTTGTCAGAGGGAAATCTCCGACATTCTGCCGACCGGCGCAACTTACAGATATGGGCCTCGGGTGTCCAAGCCAGCGAGGAAAACAGGAAACCCCATGCATTTTCGAAAAGAGGACACCCGTGGGAATCCGCAGAGGTGTGATTTGCGCCCATCGCCCCAGATTTTTTTACCCAGACAGCCCTGCAAAGTCGGAAATGTGGGGAAAAAACCGCTTTTTCCGCACATTTCGCTCGCCGCACCCATCAAAACGCGCCCCCACAACACATGGCCTACCGTCCCGCGTTCCCAGAGGTGTCCCGATGAAAACGGTACCTCACATGTGTGGGTGCACCTACCTGGCCGCCAAGGGGAAAGCCTAAAACACAAGTAACCCCAAGTCTGTTGTCAGAGGGAAATCTCCGACATTCTGCCGACCGGCGCAACTTACAGATATGGGCCTCGGGTGTCCAAGCCAGCGAGGAAAACAGGGAACCCCATGCATTTTCGAAAAGAGGACACCCGTGGGAATCCGCAGAGGTGTGATTTGCGCCCATCGCCCCAGATTTTTTTACCCAGACAGCCCTGCAAAGTCAGAAATGTGGGGAAAAAACCGCTTTTTCCGCACATTTCGCTCGCCGCACCCATCGAAACACGCCCCCCACAACACATGGCCTACCGTCCCGCGTTCCCACAGGTGTCGCGATGAAAACGGTACCTCACATGTGTGGGTGCACCTACCTGGCCGCCAAGGGGAAAGCCTAAAACACAAGTAACCCCAAGTCTGTTGTCCATTCTGCCGACCGGCGCAACTTACAGATATGGGCCTCGGGTGTCCAAGCCACCGAGGAAAACAGGGAACCCCATGCATTTTCGAAAAGAGGACACCCGTGGGAATCCGCAGAGGTGTGATTTGCGCCCATCGCCCCAGATTTTTTTACCCAGACAGCCCTGCAAAGTCGGAAATGTGGGGAAAAAAACGCTTTTTCCGCACATTTCGCTCGCCGCACCCATCGAAACGCGCCCCCCACAACACATGGCCTACCGTCCCGCGTTCCCACAGGTGTCCCGATGAAAACGGTACCTCACATGTGTGGGTGCACCTACCTGGCCGCCAAGGGGAAAGCCTAAAACACAAGTAACCCCAAGTCTGTTGTCAGAGGGAAATCTCCGACATTCTGCCGACCGGCGCAACTTACAGATATGGGCCTCGGGTGTCCAAGCCACCGAGGAAAACAGGGAACCCCATGCATTTTCGAAAAGAGGACACCCGTGGGAATCCGCAGAGGTGTGATTTGCGCCCATCGCCCCAGATTTTTTTACCCAGACAGCCCTGCAAAGTCGGAAATGTGGGGGAAAAAACGCTTTTTCCGCACATTTCACTCGCCGCACCCATCGAAACACGCCCCCCACAACACATGGCCTACCGTCCCGCGTTCCCACAGGTGTCCCGATGAAAACGGTACCTCACATGTGTGGGTGCACCTACCTGGCCGCCAAGGGGAAAGCCTAAAACACAAGTAACCCCAAGTCTGTTGTCCATTCTGCCGACCGGCGCAACTTACAGATATGGACCTCGGGTGTCCAAGCCACCGAGGAAAACAGGGAACCCCATGCATTTTCGAAAAGAGGACACCCGTGGGAATCCGCAGAGGTGTGATTTGCGCCCATCGCCCCAGATTTTTTTACCCAGACAGCCCTGCAAAGTCGGAAATGTGGGGGAAAAAACGCTTTTTCCGCACATTTCGCTCGCCGCACCCATCGAAACACGCCCCCCCACAACACATGGCCTACCGTCCCGCGTTCCCACAGGTGTCCCGATGAAAACGGTACCTCACATGTGTGGGTGCACCTACCTGGCCGCCAAGGGGAAAGCCTAAAACACAAGTAACCCCAAGTCTGTTGTCAGAGGGAAATCTCCGACATTCTGCCGACCGGCGCAACTTACAGATATGGGCCTCGGGTGTCCAAGCCAGCGAGGAAAACAGGGAACCCCATGCATTTTCGAAAAGAGGACACCCGTGGGAATCAGCAGAGGTGTGATTTGCGCCCATCGCCCCAGATTTTTTTACCCAGACAGCCCTGCAAAGTCGGAAATGTGGGGAAAAAAACGCTTTTTCCGCACATTTCGCTCGCCGCACCCATCGAAACACGCCCCCCACAACACATGGCCTACCGTCCCGCGTTCCCACAGGTGTCCCGATGAAAACGGTACCTCACATGTGTGGGTGCACCTACCTGGCCGCCAAGGGGAAAGCCTAAAATACAAGTAACCCCAAGTCTGTTGTCAGAGGGAAATCTCCGACATTCTGCCGACCGGCGCAACTTACAGATATGGGCCTCGGGTGTCCAAGCCAGCGAGGAAAACAGGAAACCCCATGCATTTTCGAAAAGAGGACACCCGTGGGAATCCGCAGAGGTGTGATTTGCGCCCATCGCCCCAGATTTTTTTACCCAGACAGCCCTGCAAAGTCGGAAATGTGGGGAAAAAACCGCTTTTTCCGCACATTTCGCTCGCCGCACCCATCAAAACGCGCCCCCACAACACATGGCCTACCGTCCCGCGTTCCCAGAGGTGTCCCGATGAAAACGGTACCTCACATGTGTGGGTGCACCTACCTGGCCGCCAAGGGGAAAGCCTAAAACACAAGTAACCCCAAGTCTGTTGTCAGAGGGAAATCTCCGACATTCTGCCGACCGGCGCAACTTACAGATATGGGCCTCGGGTGTCCAAGCCAGCGAGGAAAACAGGGAACCACATGCATTTTCGAAAAGAGGACACCCGTGGGAATCCGCAGAGGTGTGATTTGCGCCCATCGCCCCAGATTTTTTTACCCAGACAGCCCTGCAAAGTCGGAAATGTGGGGAAAAAAACGCTTTTTCCGCACATTTCGCTCGCCGCACCCATCGAAACACGCCCCCCACAACACATGGCCTACCGTCCCGCGTTCCCACAGGTGTCCCGATGAAAACGGTACCTCACATGTGTGGGTGCACCTACCTGGCCGCCAAGGGGAAAGCCTAAAATACAAGTAACCCCAAGTCTGTTGTCAGAGGGAAATCTCCGACATTCTGCCGACCGGCGCAACTTACAGATATGGGCCTCGGGTGTCCAAGCCAGCGAGGAAAACAGGAAACCCCATGCATTTTCGAAAAGAGGACACCCGTGGGAATCCGCAGAGGTGTGATTTGCGCCCATCGCCCCAGATTTTTTTACCCAGACAGCCCTGCAAAGTCGGAAATGTGGGGAAAAAACCGCTTTTTCCGCACATTTCGCTCGCCGCACCCATCAAAACGCGCCCCCACAACACATGGCCTACCGTCCCGCGTTCCCAGAGGTGTCCCGATGAAAACGGTACCTCACATGTGTGGGTGCACCTACCTGGCCGCCAAGGGGAAAGCCTAAAACACAAGTAACCCCAAGTCTGTTGTCCATTCTGCCGACCGGCGCAACTTACAGATATGGACCTCGGGTGTCCAAGCCACCGAGGAAAACAGGGAACCCCATGCATTTTCGAAAAGAGGACACCCGTGGGAATCCGCAGAGGTGTGATTTGCGCCCATCGCCCCAGATTTTTTTACCCAGACAGCCCTGCAAAGTCGGAAATGTGGGGGAAAAAACGCTTTTTCCGCACATTTCGCTCGCCGCACCCATCGAAACACGCCCCCCCACAACACATGGCCTACCGTCCCGCGTTCCCACAGGTGTCCCGATGAAAACGGTACCTCACATGTGTGGGTGCACCTACCTGGCCGCCAAGGGGAAAGCCTAAAACACAAGTAACCCCAAGTCTGTTGTCAGAGGGAAATCTCCGACATTCTGCCGACCGGCGCAACTTACAGATATGGGCCTCGGGTGTCCAAGCCAGCGAGGAAAACAGGGAACCCCATGCATTTTCGAAAAGAGGACACCCGTGGGAATCAGCAGAGGTGTGATTTGCGCCCATCGCCCCAGATTTTTTTACCCAGACAGCCCTGCAAAGTCGGAAATGTGGGGAAAAAAACGCTTTTTCCGCACATTTCGCTCGCCGCACCCATCGAAACACGCCCCCCACAACACATGGCCTACCGTCCCGCGTTCCCACAGGTGTCCCGATGAAAACGGTACCTCACATGTGTGGGTGCACCTACCTGGCCGCCAAGGGGAAAGCCTAAAATACAAGTAACCCCAAGTCTGTTGTCAGAGGGAAATCTCCGACATTCTGCCGACCGGCGCAACTTACAGATATGGGCCTCGGGTGTCCAAGCCAGCGAGGAAAACAGGAAACCCCATGCATTTTCGAAAAGAGGACACCCGTGGGAATCCGCAGAGGTGTGATTTGCGCCCATCGCCCCAGATTTTTTTACCCAGACAGCCCTGCAAAGTCGGAAATGTGGGGAAAAAACCGCTTTTTCCGCACATTTCGCTCGCCGCACCCATCAAAACGCGCCCCCACAACACATGGCCTACCGTCCCGCGTTCCCAGAGGTGTCCCGATGAAAACGGTACCTCACATGTGTGGGTGCACCTACCTGGCCGCCAAGGGGAAAGCCTAAAACACAAGTAACCCCAAGTCTGTTGTCAGAGGGAAATCTCCGACATTCTGCCGACCGGCGCAACTTACAGATATGGGCCTCGGGTGTCCAAGCCAGCGAGGAAAACAGGGAACCACATGCATTTTCGAAAAGAGGACACCCGTGGGAATCCGCAGAGGTGTGATTTGCGCCCATCGCCCCAGATTTTTTTACCCAGACAGCCCTGCAAAGTCAGAAATGTGGGGAAAAAACCGCTTTTTCCGCACATTTCGCTCGCCGCACCCATCGAAACACGCCCCCCACAACACATGGCCTACCGTCCCGCGTTCCCACAGGTGTCGCGATGAAAACGGTACCTCACATGTGTGGGTGCACCTACCTGGCCGCCAAGGGGAAAGCCTAAAACACAAGTAACCCCAAGTCTGTTGTCCATTCTGCCGACCGGCGCAACTTACAGATATGGGCCTCGGGTGTCCAAGCCACCGAGGAAAACAGGGAACCCCATGCATTTTCGAAAAGAGGACACCCGTGGGAATCCGCAGAGGTGTGATTTGCGCCCATCGCCCCAGATTTTTTTACCCAGACAGCCCTGCAAAGTCGGAAATGTGGGGAAAAAAACGCTTTTTCCGCACATTTCGCTCGCCGCACCCATCGAAACGCGCCCCCCACAACACATGGCCTACCGTCCCGCGTTCCCACAGGTGTCCCGATGAAAACGGTACCTCACATGTGTGGGTGCACCTACCTGGCCGCCAAGGGGAAAGCCTAAAACACAAGTAACCCCAAGTCTGTTGTCAGAGGGAAATCTCCGACATTCTGCCGACCGGCGCAACTTACAGATATGGGCCTCGGGTGTCCAAGCCACCGAGGAAAACAGGGAACCCCATGCATTTTCGAAAAGAGGACACCCGTGGGAATCCGCAGAGGTGTGATTTGCGCCCATCGCCCCAGGTTTTTTTACCCAGACAGCCCTGCAAAGTCGGAAATGTGGGGGAAAAAACGCTTTTTCCGCACATTTCACTCGCCGCACCCATCGAAACACGCCCCCCACAACACATGGCCTACCGTCCCGCGTTCCCACAGGTGTCCCGATGAAAACGGTACCTCACATGTGTGGGTGCACCTACCTGGCCGCCAAGGGGAAAGCCTAAAACACAAGTAACCCCAAGTCTGTTGTCCATTCTGCCGACCGGCGCAACTTACAGATATGGACCTCGGGTGTCCAAGCCACCGAGGAAAACAGGGAACCCCATGCATTTTCGAAAAGAGGACACCCGTGGGAATCCGCAGAGGTGTGATTTGCGCCCATCGCCCCAGATTTTTTTACCCAGACAGCCCTGCAAAGTCGGAAATGTGGGGGAAAAAACGCTTTTTCCGCACATTTCGCTCGCCGCACCCATCGAAACACGCCCCCCCACAACACATGGCCTACCGTCCCGCGTTCCCACAGGTGTCCCGATGAAAACGGTACCTCACATGTGTGGGTGCACCTACCTGGCCGCCAAGGGGAAAGCCTAAAACACAAGTAACCCCAAGTCTGTTGTCAGAGGGAAATCTCCGACATTCTGCCGACCGGCGCAACTTACAGATATGGGCCTCGGGTGTCCAAGCCAGCGAGGAAAACAGGGAACCCCATGCATTTTCGAAAAGAGGACACCCGTGGGAATCAGCAGAGGTGTGATTTGCGCCCATCGCCCCAGATTTTTTTACCCAGACAGCCCTGCAAAGTCGGAAATGTGGGGAAAAAAACGCTTTTTCCGCACATTTCGCTCGCCGCACCCATCGAAACACGCCCCCCACAACACATGGCCTACCGTCCCGCGTTCCCACAGGTGTCGCGATGAAAACGGTACCTCACATGTGTGGGTGCACCTACCTGGCCGCCAAGGGGAAAGCCTAAAACACAAGTAACCCCAAGTCTGTTGTCCATTCTGCCGACCGGCGCAACTTACAGATATGGGCCTCGGGTGTCCAAGCCACCGAGGAAAACAGGGAACCCCATGCATTTTCGAAAGGAGGACACCCGTGGGAATCCGCAGAGGTGTGATTTGCGCCCATCGCCCCAGATTTTTTTACCCAGACAGCCCTGCAAAGTCGGAAATGTGGGGAAAAAAACGCTTTTTCCGCACATTTCGCTCACCGCACCCATCGAAACGCGCCCCCCACAACACATGGCCTACCGTCCCGCGTTCCCACAGGTGTCCCGATGAAAACGGTACCTCACATGTGTGGGTGCACCTACCTGGCCGCCAAGGGGAAAGCCTAAAACACAAGTAACCCCAAGTCTGTTGTCAGAGGGAAATCTCCGACATTCTGCCGACCGGCGCAACTTACAGATATGGGCCTCGGGTGTCCAAGCCACAGAGGAAAACAGGGAACCCCATGCATTTTCGAAAAGAGGACACCCGTGGGAATCCGCAGAGGTGTGATTTGCGCCCATCGCCCCAGATTTTTTTACCCAGACAGCCCTGCAAAGTCGGAAATGTGGGGGAAAAAACGCTTTTTCCGCACATTTCACTCGCCGCACCCATCGAAACACGCCCCCCACAACACATGGCCTACCGTCCCGCGTTCCCACAGGTGTCCCGATGAAAACGGTACCTCACATGTGTGGGTGCACCTACCTGGCCGCCAAGGGGAAAGCCTAAAACACAAGTAACCCCAAGTCTGTTGTCCATTCTGCCGACCGGCGCAACTTACAGATATGGACCTCGGGTGTGCAAGCCACCGAGGAAAACAGGGAACCCCATGCATTTTCGAAAAGAGGACACCCCTGGGAATCCGCAGAGGTGTGATTTGCGCCCATCGCCCCAGATTTTTTTACCCAGACAGCCCTGCAAAGTCGGAAATGTAGGGAAAAAAACGCTTTTTCCGCACATTTCGCTCGCCGCACCCATTGAAACACGCCCCCCCACAACACATGGCCTACCGTCCCGCGTTCCCACAGGTGTCCCGATGAAAACGGTACCTCACATGTGTGGGTGCACCTACCTGGCCGCCAAGGGGAAAGCCTAAAACACAAGTAACCCCAAGTCTGTTGTCAGAGGGAAATCTCAGACATTCTGCCGACCAGCGCAACTTACAGATATGGGCCTCGGGTGTCCAAGCCAGCGAGGAAAACAGGGAACCCCATGCATTTTCGAAAAGAGGACACCTGTGGGAATCCACAGAGGTGTGATTTGCGCCCATCGCCCCAGATTTTTTTACCCAGACAGCCTTGCAAAGTCGGAAATGTGGGGAAAAAAACGCTTTTTCCGCACATTTCGCTCGCCGCACCCATCGAAACGCGCCCCCCACAGCACATGGCCTACCGTCCCGCGTTCCCACAGGTGTCCCGATGAAAACGGTACCTCACATGTGTGGGTGCACCTACCTGGCCGCCAAGGGGAAAGCCTAAAACACAAGTAACCCCAAGTCTGTTGTCAGAGGGAAATCTCAGACATTCTGCCGACCGGCGCAACTTACAGATATGGGCCTCGGGTGTCCAAGCCACCGAGGAAAACAGGGAACCCCATGCATTTTCGAAAAGAGGACACCCGTGGGAATCCGCAGAGGTGTGATTTTCGCCCATCGCCCCAGATTTTTTTACCCAGACAGCCCTGCAAAGTCGGAAATGTGGGGAAAAAAACGCTTTTTCCGCACATTTCGCTCGCTGCACCCATCGAAACACGCCCCCCCACAACACATGGCCTACCGTCCCGCGTTCCCACAGGTGTCCCGATGAAAACAGTACCTCACATGTGTGGGTGCACCTACCTGGCCGCCAAGGGGAAAGCCTAAAACACAAGTAACCCCAAGTCTGTTGTCAGAGGGAAATCTCAGACATTCTGCCGACCGGCGCAACTTACAGATATGGGCCTCGGGTGTCCAAGCCAGCGAGGAAAACAGGGAACCCCATGCATTTTCGAAAAGAGGACACCCGTGGGAATCCGCAGAGGTGTGATTTGCGCCCATCGCCCCAGATTTTTTTACCCAGACAGCCCTGCAAAGTCGGAAATGTGGGGAAAAAAACGCTTTTTCCGCACATTTCGCTCGCCGCACCCATCGAAACGCGCCCCCCACAACACATGGCCTACCGTCCCGCGTTCCCACAGGTGTCCCGATGAAAACGGTACCTCACATGTGTGGGTGCACCTACCTGGCCGCCAAGGGGAAAGCCTAAAACACAAGTAACCCCAAGTCTGTTGTCAGAGGAAAATCTCAGACATTCTGCCGACCGGCGCAACTTACAGATATGGGCCTCGGGTGTCCAAGCCACCGAGGAAAACAGGGGACCCCATGCATTTTCGAAAAGAGGACACCCGTGGGAATCCGCAGAGGTGTGATTTGCGCCCATCGCCCCAGATTTTTTTACCCAGACAGCCCTGCAAAGTCGGAAATGTGGGGAAAAAAACGCTTTTTCCGCACATTTCGCTCGCCGCACCCATCGAAACACGCCCCCCACAACACATGGCCTACCGTCCCGCGTTCCCACAGGTGTCCCGATGAAAACGGTACCTCACATGTGTGGGTGCACCTACCTGGCCGCCAAGGGGAAAGCCTAAAACACAAGTAACCCCAAGTCTGTTGTCCATTCTGCCGACCGGCGCAACTTACAGATATGGGCCTCGGGTGTCCAAGCCACCGAGGAAAACAGGGAACCCCATGCATTTTCGAAAAGAGGACACCCGTGGGAATCCGCAGAGGTGTGATTTGCGCCCATCGCCCCAGATTTTTTTACCCAGACAGCCCTGCAAAGTCGGAAATGTGGGGAAAAAAACGCTTTTTCCGCACATTTTGCTCGCCGCACCCATCGAAACGCGCCCCCCACAACACATGGCCTATCGTCCCGCGTTCCCACAGGTGTCCCGATGAAAACGGTACCTCACATGTGTGGGTGCACCTACCTGGCCGCCAAGGGGAAAGCCTAAAACACAAGTAACCCCAAGTCTGTTGTCAGAGGGAAATCTCCGACATTCTGCTGACCGGCGCAACTTACAGATATGGGCCTCGGGTGTCCAAGCCACCGAGGAAAACAGGGAACCCCATGCATTTTCGAAAAGAGGACACCCGTGGGAATCCGCAGAGGTGTGATTTGCGCCCATCGCCCCAGATTTTTTTACCCAGACAGCCCTGCAAAGTCGGAAATGTGGGGAAAAAAACGCTTTTTCCGCACATTTCGCTCGCCGCACCCATCGAAACGCGCCCCCCACAACACATGGCCTACCGTCCCGCGTTCCCACAGGTGTCCCGATGAAAACGGTACCTCACATGTGTGGGTGCACCTACCTGGCCGCCAAGGGGAAAGCCTAAAACACAAGTAACCCCAAGTCTGTTGTCAGAGGGAAATCTCCGACATTCTGCCGACCGGCGCAACTTACAGATATGGGCCTCGGGTGTCCAAGCCACCGAGGAAAACAGGGAACCCCATGCATTTTCGAAAAGAGGACACCCGTGGGAATCCACAGAGGTGTGATTTGCGCCCATCGCCCCAGATTTTTTTACCCAGACAGCCCTGCAAAGTCGGAAATGTGGGGAAAAAAACGCTTTTTCCGCACATTTCGCTCGCCGCACCCATCGAAACACGCCCCCCACAACACATGGCCTACCGTCCCGCGTTCCCACAGGTGTCCCGATGAAAACGGTACCTCACATGTGTGGGTGCACCTACCTGGCCGCCAAGGGGAAAGCCTAAAACACAAGTAACCCCAAGTCTGTTGTCCATTCTGCCGACCGGCGCAACTTACAGATATGGGCCTCGGGTGTCCAAGCCACCGAGGAAAACAGGGAACCCCATGCATTTTCGAAAAGAGGACACCCGTGGGAATCCGCAGAGGTGTGATTTGCGCCCATCGCCCCAGATTTTTTTACCCAGACAGCCCTGCAAAGTCGGAAATGTGGGGAAAAAAACGCTTTTTCCGCACATTTCGCTCGCCGCACCCATCTAAACGCGCCCCCCACAACACATGGCCTACCGTCCCGCGTTCCCACAGGTGTCCCGATTAAAACGGTACCTCACATGTGTGGGTGCACCTACCTGGCCGCCAAGGGGAAAGCCTAAAACACAAGTAACCCCAAGTCTGTTGTCAGAGGGAAATCTCCGACATTCTGCCGACCGGCGCAACTTACAGATATGGGCCTCGGGTGTCCAAGCCACCGAGGAAAACAGGGAACCCCATGCATTTTCGAAAAGAGGACACCCGTGGGAATCCGCAGAGGTGTGATTTGCGCCCATCGCCCCAGATTTTTTTACCCAGACAGCCCTGCAAAGTCGGAAATGTGGGGGAAAAAACGCTTTTTCCGCACATTTCACTCGCCGCACCCATCGAAACACGCCCCCCACAACACATGGCCTACCGTCCCGCGTTCCCACAGGTGTCCCGATGAAAACGGTACCTCACATGTGTGGGTGCACCTACCTGGCCGCCAAGGGGAAAGCCTAAAACACAAGTAACCCCAAGTCTGTTGTCCATTCTGCCGACCGGCGCAACTTACAGATATGGGCCTCGGGTGTCCAAGCCACCGAGGAAAACAGGGAACCCCATGCATTTTCGAAAAGAGGACACCCGTGGGAATCCGCAGAGGTGTGATTTGCGCCCATCGCCCCAGATTTTTTTACCCAGACAGCCCTGCAAAGTCGGAAATGTGGGGAAAAAAATGCCTTTTCCGCACATTTCGCTCGCCGCACCCATCGAAACACGCCCCCCACAACACATGGCCTACCGTCCCGCGTTCCCACAGGTGTCCCGATGAAAACGGTACCTCACATGTGTGGGTGCACCTACCTGGCCACCAAGGGGAAAGCCTAAAATACAAGTAACCCCAAGTCTGTTGTCAGAGGGAAATCTCCGACATTCTGCCGACCGGCGCAACTTACAGATATGGGCCTCGGGTGTCCAAGCCAGCGAGGAAAACAGGAAACCCCATGCATTTTCGAAAAGAGGACACCCGTGGGAATCCGCAGAGGTGTGATTTGCGCCCATCGCCCCAGATTTTTTTACCCAGACAGCCCTGCAAAGTCGGAAATGTGGGGAAAAAAACGCTTTTTCCGCACATTTCGCTCGCCGCACCCATCAAAACGCGCCCCCACAACACATGGCCTACCGTCCCGCGTTCCCAGAGGTGTCCCGATGAAAACGGTACCTCACATGTGTGGGTGCACCTACCTGGCCGCCAAGGGGAAAGCCTAAAACACAAGTAACCCCAAGTCTGTTGTCAGAGGGAAATCTCCGACATTCTGCCGACCGGCGCAACTTACAGATATGGGCCTCGGGTGTCCAAGCCAGCGAGGAAAACAGGGAACCCCATGCATTTTTGAAAAGAGGACACCCGTGGGAATCCGCAGAGGTGTGATTTGCGCCCATCGCCCCAGATTTTTTTACCCAGACAGCCCTGCAAAGTCAGAAATGTGGGGAAAAAACCGCTTTTTCCGCACATTTCGCTCGCCGCACCCATCGAAACACGCCCCCCACAACACATGGCCTACCGTCCCGCGTTCCCACAGGTGTCGCGATGAAAACGGTACCTCACATGTGTGGGTGCACCTACCTGGCCGCCAAGCGGAAAGCCTAAAACACAAGTAACCCCAAGTCTGTTGTCCATTCTGCCGACCGGCGCAACTTACAGATATGGGCCTCGGGTGTCCAAGCCACCGAGGAAAACAGGGAACCCCATGCATTTTCGAAAAGAGGACACCCGTGGGAATCCGCAGAGGTGTGATTTGCGCCCATCGCCCCAGATTTTTTTACCCAGACAGCCCTGCAAAGTCGGAAATGTGGGGAAAAAAACGCTTTTTCCGCACATTTCGCTCGCCGCACCCATCGAAACGCGCCCCCCACAACACATGGCCTACCGTCCCGCGTTCCCACAGGTGTCCCGATGAAAACGGTACCTCACATGTGTGGGTGCACCTACCTGGCCGCCAAGGGGAAAGCCTAAAACACAAGTAACCCCAAGTCTGTTGTCAGAGGGAAATCTCCGACATTCTGCCGACCGGCGCAACTTACAGATATGGGCCTCGGGTGTCCAAGCCACCGAGGAAAACAGGGAACCCCATGCATTTTCGAAAAGAGGACACCCGTGGGAATCCACAGAGGTGTGATTTGCGCCCATCGCCCCAGATTTTTTTACCCAGACAGCCCTGCAAAGTCGGAAATGTGGGGAAAAAAACGCTTTTTCCGCACATTTCGCTCGCCGCACCCATCGAAACACGCCCCCCACAACACATGGCCTACTGTCCCGCGTTCCCACAGGTGTCCCGATGAAAACGGTACCTCACATGTGTGGGTGCACCTACCTGGCCGCCAAGGGGAAAGCCTAAAACACAAGTAACCCCAAGTCTGTTGTCCATTCTGCCGACCGGCGCAACTTACAGATATGGGCCTCGGGTGTCCAAGCCACCGAGGAAAACAGGGAACCCCATGCATTTTCGAAAAGAGGACACCCGTGGGAATCCGCAGAGGTGTGATTTGCGCCCATCGCCCCAGATTTTTTTACCCAGACAGCCCTGCAAAGTCGGAAATGTGGGGGAAAAAACGCTTTTTCCGCACATTTCACTCGCCGCACCCATCGAAACACGCCCCCCACAACACATGGCCTACCGTCCCGCGTTCCCACAGGTGTCCCGATGAAAACGGTACCTCACATGTGTGGGTGCACCTACCTGGCCGCCAAGGGGAAAGCCTAAAACACAAGTAACCCCAAGTCTGTTGTCCATTCTGCCGACCGGCGCAACTTACAGATATGGACCTCGGGTGTCCCAGCCACCGAGGAAAACAGGGAACCCCATGCATTTTCGAAAAGAGGACACCCGTGGGAATCCGCAGAGGTGTGATTTGCGCCCATCGCCCCAGATTTTTTTACCCAGACAGCCCTGCAAAGTCGGAAATGTGGGGGAAAAAACGCTTTTTCCGCACATTTCGCTCGCCGCACCCATCGAAACACGCCCCCCCACAACACATGGCCTACCGTCCCGTGTTCCCACAGGTGTCCCGATGAAAACGGTACCTCACATGTGTGGGTGCACCTACCTGGCCGCCAAGGGGAAAGCCTAAAACACAAGTAACCCCAAGTCTGTTGTCAGAGGGAAATCTCCGACATTCTGCCGACCGGCGCAACTTACAGATATGGGCCTCGGGTGTCCAAGCCAGCGAGGAAAACAGGGAACCCCATGCATTTTCGAAAAGAGGACACCCGTGGGAATCAGCAGAGGTGTGATTTGCGCCCATCGCCCCAGATTTTTTTACCCAGACAGCCCTGCAAAGTCGGAAATGTGGGGAAAAAAACGCTTTTTCCGCACATTTCGCTCGCCGCACCCATCGAAACACGCCCCCCACAACACATGGCCTACCGTCCCGCGTTCCCACAGGTGTCGCGATGAAAACGGTACCTCACATGTGTGGGTGCACCTACCTGGCCGCCAAGGGGAAAGCCTAAAACACAAGTAACCCCAAGTCTGTTGTCCATTCTGCCGACCGGCGCAACTTACAGATATGGGCCTCGGGTGTCCAAGCCACCGAGGAAAACAGGGAACCCCATGCATTTTCGAAAAGAGGACACCCGTGGGAATCCGCAGAGGTGTGATTTGCGCCCATCGCCCCAGATTTTTTTACCCAGACAGCCCTGCAAAGTCGGAAATGTGGGGAAAAAAATGCTTTTTCCGCACATTTCGCTCACCGCACCCATCGAAACGCGCCCCCCACAACACATGGCCTACCGTCCCGCGTTCCCACAGGTGTCCCGATGAAAACGGTACCTCACATGTGTGGGTGCACCTACCTGGCCGCCAAGGGGAAAGCCTAAAACACAAGTAACCCCAAGTCTGTTGTCAGAGGGAAATCTCCGACATTCTGCCGACCGGCGCAACTTACAGATATGGGCCTCGGGTGTCCAAGCCACCGAGGAAAACAGGGAACCCCATGCATTTTCGAAAAGAGGACACCCGTGGGAATCCGCAGAGGAGTGATTTGCGCCCATCGCCCCAGATTTTTTTACCCAGACAGCCCTGCAAAGTCGGAAATGTGGGGGAAAAAACGCTTTTTCCGCACATTTCACTCGCCGCACCCATCGAAACACGCCCCCCACAACACATGGCCTACCGTCCCGCGTTCCCACAGGTGTCCCGATGAAAACGGTACCTCACATGTGTGGGTGCACCTACCTGGCCGCCAAGGGGAAAGCCTAAAACACAAGTAACCCCAAGTCTGTTGTCCATTCTGCCGACCGGCGCAACTTACAGATATGGACCTCGGGTGTCCAAGCCACCGAGGAAAACAGGGAACCCCATGCATTTTCGAAAAGAGGACACCCGTGGGAATCCGCAGAGGTGTGATTTGCGCCCATCGCCCCAGATTTTTTTACCCAGACAGCCCTGCAAAGTCGGAAATGTGGGGAAAAAAATGATTTTTCCGCACATTTCGCTCGCCGCACCCATCGAAACGCGCCCCCCACAACACATGGCCTACCGTCCCGCATTCCCACAGGTGTCCCGATGAAAACGGTACCTCACATGTGTGGGTGCACCTACCTGGCCGCCAAGGGGAAAGCCTAAAACACAAGTAACCCCAAGTCTATTGTCCATTCTGCCGACCGGCGCAACTTACAGATATGGGCCTCGGGTGTCCAAGCCACCGAGGAAAACAGGGAACCCCATGCATTTTCGAAAAGAGGACACCCGTGGGAATCCGCAGAGGTGTGATTTGCGCCCATCGCCCCAGATTTTTTTACCCAGACAGCCCTGCAAAGTCGGAAATGTGGGGAAAAAAATGCTTTTTCCGCACATTTCGCTCGCCGCACCCATCTAAACGCGCCCCCCACAACACATGGCCTACCGTCCCGCGTTTCCACAGGTGTCCCGATTAAAACGGTACCTCACATGTGTGGGTGCACCTACCTGGCCGCCAAGGGGAAAGCCTAAAACACAAGTAACCCCAAGTCTGTTGTCAGAGGGAAATCTCCGACATTCTGCCGACCGGCGCAACTTACAGATATGGGCCTCGGGTGTCCAAGCCACCGAGGAAAACAGGGAACCCCATGCATTTTCGAAAAGAGGACACCCGTGGGAATCCGCAGAGGTGTGATTTGCGCCCATCGCCCCAGATTTTTTTACCCAGACAGCCCTGCAAAGTCGGAAATGTGGGGGAAAAAACGCTTTTTCCGCACATTTCACTCGCCGCACCCATCGAAACACGCCCCCCACAACACATGGCCTACCGTCCCGCGTTCCCACAGGTGTCCCGATGAAAACGGTACCTCACATGTGTGGGTGCACCTACCTGGCCGCCAAGGGGAAAGCCTAAAACACAAGTAACCCCAAGTCTGTTGTCCATTCTGCCGACCGGCGCAACTTACAGATATGGGCCTCGGGTGTCCAAGCCACCGAGGAAAACAGGGAACCCCATGCATTTTCGAAAAGAGGACACCCGTGGGAATCCGCAGAGGTGTGATTTGCGCCCATCGCCCCAGATTTTTTTACCCAGACAGCCCTGCAAAGTCGGAAATGTGGGGAAAAAAACGCTTTTTCCGCACATTTCGCTCGCCGCACCCATCGAAACACGCCCCCCACAACACATGGCCTACCGTCCCGCGTTCCCACAGGTGTCCCGATGAAAACGGTACCTCACATGTGTGGGTGCACCTACCTGGCCACCAAGGGGAAAGCCTAAAATACAAGTAACCCCAAGTCTGTTGTCAGAGGGAAATCTCCGACATTCTGCCGACCGGCGCAACTTACAGATATGGGCCTCGGGTGTCCAAGCCAGCGAGGAAAACAGGAAACCCCATGCATTTTCGAAAAGAGGACACCCGTGGGAATCCGCAGAGGTGTGATTTGCGCCCATCGCCCCAGATTTTTTTACCCAGACAGCCCTGCAAAGTCGGAAATGTGGGGAAAAAACCGCTTTTTCCGCACATTTCGCTCGCCGCACCCATCAAAACGCGCCCCCACAACACATGGCCTACCGTCCCGCGTTCCCAGAGGTGTCCCGATGAAAACGGTACCTCACATGTGTGGGTGCACCTACCTGGCCGCCAAGGGGAAAGCCTAAAACACAAGTAACCCCAAGTCTGTTGTCAGAGGGAAATCTCCGACATTCTGCCGACCGGCGCAACTTACAGATATGGGCCTCGGGTGTCCAAGCCAGCGAGGAAAACAGGGAACCCCATGCATTTTCGAAAAGAGGACACCCGTGGGAATCCGCAGAGGTGTGATTTGCGCCCATCGCCCCAGATTTTTTTACCCAGACAGCCCTGCAAAGTCAGAAATGTGGGGAAAAAACCGCTTTTTCCGCACATTTCGCTCGCCGCACCCATCGAAACACGCCCCCCACAACACATGGCCTACCGTCCCGCGTTCCCACAGGTGTTGCGATGAAAACGGTACCTCACATGTGTGGGTGCACCTACCTGGCCGCCAAGGGGAAAGCCTAAAACACAAGTAACCCCAAGTCTGTTGTCCATTCTGCCGACCGGCGCAACTTACAGATATGGGCCTCGGGTGTCCAAGCCACCGAGGAAAACAGGGAACCCCATGCATTTTCGAAAAGAGGACACCCGTGGGAATCCGCAGAGGTGTGATTTGCGCCCATCGCCCCAGATTTTTTTACCCAGACAGCCCTGCAAAGTCGGAAATGTGGGGAAAAAAACGCTTTTTCCGCACATTTCGCTCGCCGCACCCATCGAAACGCGCCCCCCACAACACATGGCCTACCGTCCCGCGTTCCCACAGGTGTCCCGATGAAAACGGTACCTCACATGTGTGGGTGCACCTACCTGGCCGCCAAGGGGAAAGCCTAAAACACAAGTAACCCCAAGTCTGTTGTCAGAGGGAAATCTCCGACATTCTGCCGACCGGCGCAACTTACAGATATGGGCCTCGGGTGTCCAAGCCACCGAGGAAAACAGGGAACCCCATGCATTTTCGAAAAGAGGACACCCGTGGGAATCCGCAGAGGTGTGATTTGCGCCCATCGCCCCAGATTTTTTTACCCAGACAGCCCTGCAAAGTCGGAAATGTGGGGGAAAAAACGCTTTTTCCGCACATTTCACTCGCCGCACCCATCGAAACACGCCCCCCACAACACATGGCCTACCGTCCCGCGTTCCCACAGGTGTCCCGATGAAAACGGTACCTCACATGTGTGGGTGCACCTACCTGGCCGCCAAGGGGAAAGCCTAAAACACAAGTAACCCCAAGTCTGTTGTCCATTCTGCCGACCGGCGCAACTTACAGATATGGACCTCGGGTGTCCAAGCCACCGAGGAAAACAGGGAACCCCATGCATTTTCGAAAAGAGGACACCCGTGGGAATCCGCAGAGGTGTGATTTGCGCCCATCGCCCCAGATTTTTTTACCCAGACAGCCCTGCAAAGTCGGAAATGTGGGGGAAAAAACGCTTTTTCCGCACATTTCGCTCGCCGCACCCATCGAAACACGCCCCCCCACAACACATGGCCTACCGTCCCGCGTTCCCACAGGTGTCCCGATGAAAACGGTACCTCACATGTGTGGGTGCACCTACCTGGCCGCCAAGGGGAAAGCCTAAAACACAAGTAACCCCAAGTCTGTTGTCAGAGGGAAATCTCCGACATTCTGCCGACCGGCGCAACTTACAGATATGGGCCTCGGGTGTCCAAGCCAGCGAGGAAAACAGGGAACCCCATGCATTTTCGAAAAGAGGACACCCGTGGGAATCAGCAGAGGTGTGATTTGCGCCCATCGCCCCAGATTTTTTTACCCAGACAGCCCTGCAAAGTCGGAAATGTGGGGAAAAAAACGCTTTTTCCGCACATTTCGCTCGCCGCACCCATCGAAACACGCCCCCCACAACACATGGCCTACCGTCCCGCGTTCCCACAGGTGTCGCGATGAAAACGGTACCTCACATGTGTGGGTGCACCTACCTGGCCGCCAAGGGGAAAGCCTAAAACACAAGTAACCCCAAGTCTGTTGTCCATTCTGCCGACCGGCGCAACTTACAGATATGGGCCTCGGGTGTCCAAGCCACCGAGGAAAACAGGGAACCCCATGCATTTTCGAAAGGAGGACACCCGTGGGAATCCGCAGAGGTGTGATTTGCGCCCATCGCCCCAGATTTTTTTACCCAGACAGCCCTGCAAAGTCGGAAATGTGGGGAAAAAAACGCTTTTTCCGCACATTTCGCTCACCGCACCCATCGAAACGCGCCCCCCACAACACATGGCCTACCGTCCCGCGTTCCCACAGGTGTCCCGATGAAAACGGTACCTCACATGTGTGGGTGCACCTACCTGGCCGCCAAGGGGAAAGCCTAAAACACAAGTAACCCCAAGTCTGTTGTCCATTCTGCCGACCGGCGCAACTTACAGATATGGACCTCGGGTGTGCAAGCCACCGAGGAAAACAGGGAACCCCATGCATTTTCGAAAAGAGGACACCCGTGGGAATCCGCAGAGGTGTGATTTGCGCCCATCGCCCCAGATTTTTTTACCCAGACAGCCCTGCAAAGTCGGAAATGTAGGGAAAAAAACGCTTTTTCCGCACATTTCGCTCGCCGCACCCATCGAAACACGCCCCCCCACAACACATGGCCTACCGTCCCGCGTTCCCACAGGTGTCCCGATGAAAACGGTACCTCACATGTGTGGGTGCACCTACCTGGCCGCCAAGGGGAAAGCCTAAAACACAAGTAACCCCAAGTCTGTTGTCAGAGGGAAATCTCAGACATTCTGCCGACCAGCGCAACTTACAGATATGGGCCTCGGGTGTCCAAGCCAGCGAGGAAAACAGGGAACCCCATGCATTTTCGAAAAGAGGACACCTGTGGGAATCCGCAGAGGTGTGATTTGCGCCCATCGCCCCAGATTTTTTTACCCAGACAGCCTTGCAAAGTCGGAAATGTGGGGAAAAAAACGCTTTTTCCGCACATTTCGCTCGCCGCACCCATCGAAACGCGCCCCCCACAACACATGGCCTACCGTCCCGCGTTCCCACAGGTGTCCCGATGAAAACGGTACCTCACATGTGTGGGTGCACCTACCTGGCCGCCAAGGGGAAAGCCTAAAACACAAGTAACCCCAAGTCTGTTGTCCATTCTGCCGACCGGCGCAACTTACAGATATGGGCCTCGGGTGTCCAAGCCACCGAGGAAAACAGGGAACCCCATGCATTTTCGAAAAGAGGACACCCGTGGGAATCCGCAGAGGTGTGATTTGCGCCCATCGCCCCAGATTTTTTTACCCAGACAGCCCTGCAAAGTCGGAAATGTGGGGAAAAAAACGCTTTTTCCGCACATTTTGCTCGCCGCACCCATCGAAACGCGCCCCCCACAACACATGGCCTATCGTCCCGCGTTCCCACAGGTGTCCCGATGAAAACGGTACCTCACATGTGTGGGTGCACCTACCTGGCCGCCAAGGGGAAAGCCTAAAACACAAGTAACCCCAAGTCTGTTGTCAGAGGGAAATCTCCGACATTCTGCTGACCGGCGCAACTTACAGATATGGGCCTCGGGTGTCCAAGCCACCGAGGAAAACAGGGAACCCCATGCATTTTCGAAAAGAGGACACCCGTGGGAATCCGCAGAGGTGTGATTTGCGCCCATCGCCCCAGATTTTTTTACCCAGACAGCCCTGCAAAGTCGGAAATGTGGGGAAAAAAACGCTTTTTCCGCACATTTCGCTCGCCGCACCCATCGAAACGCGCCCCCCACAACACATGGCCTACCGTCCCGCGTTCCCACAGGTGTCCCGATTAAAACGGTACCTCACATGTGTGGGTGCACCTACCTGGCCGCCAAGGGGAAAGCCTAAAACACAAGTAACCCCAAGTCTGTTGTCAGAGGGAAATCTCCGACATTCTGCCGACCGGCGCAACTTACAGATATGGGCCTCGGGTGTCCAAGCCACCGAGGAAAACAGGGAACCCCATGCATTTTCGAAAAGAGGACACCCGTGGGAATCCGCAGAGGTGTGATTTGCGCCCATCGCCCCAGATTTTTTTACCCAGACAGCCCTGCAAAGTCGGAAATGTGGGGGAAAAAACGCTTTTTCCGCACATTTCACTCGCCGCACCCATCGAAACACGCCCCCCACAACACATGGCCTACCGTCCCGCGTTCCCACAGGTGTCCCGATGAAAACGGTACCTCACATGTGTGGGTGCACCTACCTGGCCGCCAAGGGGAAAGCCTAAAACACAAGTAACCCCAAGTCTGTTGTCCATTCTGCCGACCGGCGCAACTTACAGATATGGGCCTCGGGTGTCCAAGCCACCGAGGAAAACAGGGAACCCCATGCATTTTCGAAAAGAGGACACCCGTGGGAATCCGCAGAGGTGTGATTTGCGCCCATCGCCCCAGATTTTTTTACCCAGACAGCCCTGCAAAGTCGGAAATGTGGGGAAAAAAATGCCTTTTCCGCACATTTCGCTCGCCGCACCCATCGAAACACGCCCCCCACAACACATGGCCTACCGTCCCGCGTTCCCACAGGTGTCCCGATGAAAACGGTACCTCACATGTGTGGGTGCACCTACCTGGCCACCAAGGGGAAAGCCTAAAATACAAGTAACCCCAAGTCTGTTGTCAGAGGGAAATCTCCGACATTCTGCCGACCGGCGCAACTTACAGATATGGGCCTCGGGTGTCCAAGCCAGCGAGGAAAACAGGAAACCCCATGCATTTTCAAAAAGAGGACACCCGTGGGAATCCGCAGAGGTGTGATTTGCGCCCATCGCCCCAGATTTTTTTACCCAGACAGCCCTGCAAAGTCGGAAATGTGGGGAAAAAAACGCTTTTTCCGCACATTTCGCTCGCCGCACCCATCAAAACGCGCCCCCACAACACATGGCCTACCGTCCCGCGTTCCCAGAGGTGTCCCGATGAAAACGGTACCTCACATGTGTGGGTGCACCTACCTGGCCGCCAAGGGGAAAGCCTAAAACACAAGTAACCCCAAGTCTGTTGTCAGAGGGAAATCTCCGACATTCTGCCGACCGGCGCAACTTACAGATATGGGCCTCGGGTGTCCAAGCCAGCGAGGAAAACAGGGAACCCCATGCATTTTTGAAAAGAGGACACCCGTGGGAATCCGCAGAGGTGTGATTTGCGCCCATCGCCCCAGATTTTTTTACCCAGACAGCCCTGCAAAGTCAGAAATGTGGGGAAAAAAACGCTTTTTCCGCACATTTCGCTCGCCGCACCCATCGAAACACGCCCCCCACAACACATGGCCTACCGTCCCGCGTTCCCACAGGTGTCGCGATGAAAACGGTACCTCACATGTGTGGGTGCACCTACCTGGCCGCCAAGCGGAAAGCCTAAAACACAAGTAACCCCAAGTCTGTTGTCCATTCTGCCGACCGGCGCAACTTACAGATATGGGCCTCGGGTGTCCAAGCCACCGAGGAAAACAGGGAACCCCATGCATTTTCGAAAAGAGGACACCCGTGGGAATCCGCAGAGGTGTGATTTGCGCCCATCGCCCCAGATTTTTTTACCCAGACAGCCCTGCAAAGTCGGAAATGTGGGGAAAAAAACGCTTTTTCCGCACATTTCGCTCGCCGCACCCATCGAAACGCGCCCCCCACAACACATGGCCTACCGTCCCGCGTTCCCACAGGTGTCCCGATGAAAACGGTACCTCACATGTGTGGGTGCACCTACCTGGCCGCCAAGGGGAAAGCCTAAAACACAAGTAACCCCAAGTCTGTTGTCAGAGGGAAATCTCCGACATTCTGCCGACCGGCGCAACTTACAGATATGGGCCTCGGGTGTCCAAGCCACCGAGGAAAACAGGGAACCCCATGCATTTTCGAAAAGAGGACACCCGTGGGAATCCACAGAGGTGTGATTTGCGCCCATCGCCCCAGATTTTTTTACCCAGACAGCCCTGCAAAGTCGGAAATGTGGGGAAAAAAACGCTTTTTCCGCACATTTCGCTCGCCGCACCCATCGAAACACGCCCCCCACAACACATGGCCTACTGTCCCGCGTTCCCACAGGTGTCCCGATGAAAACGGTACCTCACATGTGTGGGTGCACCTACCTGCCCGCCAAGGGGAAAGCCTAAAACACAAGTAACCCCAAGTCTGTTGTCCATTCTGCCGACCGGCGCAACTTACAGATATGGGCCTCGGGTGTCCAAGCCACCGAGGAAAACAGGGAACCCCATGCATTTTCGAAAAGAGGACACCCGTGGGAATCCGCAGAGGTGTGATTTGCGCCCATCGCCCCAGATTTTTTTACCCAGACAGCCCTGCAAAGTCGGAAATGTGGGGGAAAAAACGCTTTTTCCGCACATTTCACTCGCCGCACCCATCGAAACACGCCCCCCACAACACATGGCCTACCGTCCCGCGTTCCCACAGGTGTCCCGATGAAAACGGTACCTCACATGTGTGGGTGCACCTACCTGGCCGCCAAGGGGAAAGCCTAAAACACAAGTAACCCCAAGTCTGTTGTCCATTCTGCCGACCGGCGCAACTTACAGATATGGACCTCGGGTGTCCCAGCCACCGAGGAAAACAGGGAACCCCATGCATTTTCGAAAAGAGGACACCCGTGGGAATCCGCAGAGGTGTGATTTGCGCCCATCGCCCCAGATTTTTTTACCCAGACAGCCCTGCAAAGTCGGAAATGTGGGGGAAAAAACGCTTTTTCCGCACATTTCGCTCGCCGCACCCATCGAAACACGCCCCCCCACAACACATGGCCTACCGTCCCGTGTTCCCACAGGTGTCCCGATGAAAACGGTACCTCACATGTGTGGGTGCACCTACCTGGCCGCCAAGGGGAAAGCCTAAAACACAAGTAACCCCAAGTCTGTTGTCAGAGGGAAATCTCCGACATTCTGCCGACCGGCGCAACTTACAGATATGGGCCTCGGGTGTCCAAGCCAGCGAGGAAAACAGGGAACCCCATGCATTTTCGAAAAGAGGACACCCGTGGGAATCAGCAGAGGTGTGATTTGCGCCCATCGCCCCAGATTTTTTTACCCAGACAGCCCTGCAAAGTCGGAAATGTGGGGAAAAAAACGCTTTTTCCGCACATTTCGCTCGCCGCACCCATCGAAACACGCCCCCCACAACACATGGCCTACCGTCCCGCGTTCCCACAGGTGTCGCGATGAAAACGGTACCTCACATGTGTGGGTGCACCTACCTGGCCGCCAAGGGGAAAGCCTAAAACACAAGTAACCCCAAGTCTGTTGTCCATTCTGCCGACCGGCGCAACTTACAGATATGGGCCTCGGGTGTCCAAGCCACCGAGGAAAACAGGGAACCCCATGCATTTTCGAAAAGAGGACACCCGTGGGAATCCGCAGAGGTGTGATTTGCGCCCATCGCCCCAGATTTTTTTACCCAGACAGCCCTGCAAAGTCGGAAATGTGGGGAAAAAAATGCTTTTTCCGCACATTTCGCTCACCGCACCCATCGAAACGCGCCCCCCACAACACATGGCCTACCGTCCCGCGTTCCCACAGGTGTCCCGATGAAAACGGTACCTCACATGTGTGGGTGCACCTACCTGGCCGCCAAGGGGAAAGCCTAAAACACAAGTAACCCCAAGTCTGTTGTCAGAGGGAAATCTCCGACATTCTGCCGACCGGCGCAACTTACAGATATGGGCCTCGGGTGTCCAAGCCACCGAGGAAAACAGGGAACCCCATGCATTTTCGAAAAGAGGACACCCGTGGGAATCCGCAGAGGAGTGATTTGTGCCCATCGCCCCAGATTTTTTTACCCAGACAGCCCTGCAAAGTCGGAAATGTGGGGGAAAAAACGCTTTTTCCGCACATTTCACTCGCCGCACCCATCGAAACACGCCCCCCACAACACATGGCCTACCGTCCCGCGTTCCCACAGGTGTCCCGATGAAAACGGTACCTCACATGTGTGGGTGCACCTACCTGGCCGCCAAGGGGAAAGCCTAAAACACAAGTAACCCCAAGTCTGTTGTCCATTCTGCCGACCGGCGCAACTTACAGATATGGACCTCGGGTGTCCAAGCCACCGAGGAAAACAGGGAACCCCATGCATTTTCGAAAAGAGGACACCCGTGGGAATCCGCAGAGGTGTGATTTGCGCCCATCGCCCCAGATTTTTTTACCCAGACAGCCCTGCAAAGTCGGAAATGTGGGGAAAAAAATGCTTTTTCCGCACATTTCGCTCGCCGCACCCATCGAAACGCGCCCCCCACAACACATGGCCTACCGTCCCGCGTTCCCACAGGTGTCCCGATGAAAACGGTACCTCACATGTGTGGGTGCACCTACCTGGCCGCCAAGGGGAAAGCCTAAAACACAAGTAACCCCAAGTCTGTTGTCAGAGGGAAATCTCCGACATTCTGCCAACCGGCGCAACTTACAGATATGGGCCTCGGGTGTCCAAGCCACCGAGGAAAACAGGGAACCCCATGCATTTTCGAAAAGAGGACACCCGTGGGAATCCGCAGAGGTGTGATTTGCGCCCATCGCCCCAGATTTTTTTACCCAGACAGCCCTGCAAAGTCGGAAATGTGGGGAAAAAAACGCTTTTTCCGCACATTTCGCTCGCCGCACCCATCGAAACACGCCCCCCACAACACATGGCCTACCGTCCCGCGTTCCCACAGGTGTCCCGATGAAAACGGTACCTCACATGTGTGGGTGCACCTACCTGGCCGCCAAGGGGAAAGCCTAAAACACAAGTAACCCCAAGTCTGTTGTCCATTCTGCCGACCGGCGCAACTTACAGATATGGGCCTCGGGTGTCCAAGCCACCGAGGAAAACAGGGAACCCCATGCATTTTCGAAAAGAGGACACCCGTGGGAATCCGCAGAGGTGTGATTTGCGCCCATCGCCCCAGATTTTTTTACCCAGACAGCCCTGCAAAGTCGGAAATGTGGGGAAAAAAATGCTTTTTCCGCACATTTCGCTCGCCGCACCCATCTAAACGCGCCCCCCACAACACATGGCCTACCGTCCCGCGTTTCCACAGGTGTCCCGATTAAAACGGTACCTCACATGTGTGGGTGCACCTACCTGGCCGCCAAGGGGAAAGCCTAAAACACAAGTAACCCCAAGTCTGTTGTCAGAGGGAAATCTCCGACATTCTGCCGACCGGCGCAACTTACAGATATGGGCCTCGGGTGTCCAAGCCACCGAGGAGAACAGGGAACCCCATGCATTTTCGAAAAGAGGACACCCGTGGGAATCCGCAGAGGTGTGATTTGCGCCCATCGCCCCAGATTTTTTTACCCAGACAGCCCTGCAAAGTCGGAAATGTGGGGGAAAAAACGCTTTTTCCGCACATTTCACTCGCCGCACCCATCGAAACACGCCCCCCACAACACATGGCCTACCGTCCCGCGTTCCCACAGGTGTCCCGATGAAAACGGTACCTCACATGTGTGGGTGCACCTACCTGGCCGCCAAGGGGAAAGCCTAAAACACAAGTAACCCCAAGTCTGTTGTCCATTCTGCCGACCGGCGCAACTTACAGATATGGGCCTCGGGTGTCCAAGCCACCGAGGAAAACAGGGAACCCCATGCATTTTCGAAAAGAGGACACCCGTGGGAATCCGCAGAGGTGTGATTTGCGCCCATCGCCCCAGATTTTTTTACCCAGACAGCCCTGCAAAGTCGGAAATGTGGGGAAAAAAACGCTTTTTCCGCACATTTCGCTCGCCGCACCCATCGAAACACGCCCCCCACAACACATGGCCTACCGTCCCGCGTTCCCACAGGTGTCCCGATGAAAACGGTACCTCACATGTGTGGGTGCACCTACCTGGCCACCAAGGGGAAAGCCTAAAATACAAGTAACCCCAAGTCTGTTGTCAGAGGGAAATCTCCGACATTCTGCCGACCGGCGCAACTTACAGATATGGGCCTCGGGTGTCCAAGCCAGCGAGGAAAACAGGAAACCCCATGCATTTTCGAAAAGAGGACACCCGTGGGAATCCGCAGAGGTGTGATTTGCGCCCATCGCCCCAGATTTTTTTACCCAGACAGCCCTGCAAAGTCGGAAATGTGGGGAAAAAACCGCTTTTTCCGCACATTTCGCTCGCCGCACCCATCAAAACGCGCCCCCACAACACATGGCCTACCGTCCCGCGTTCCCAGAGGTGTCCCGATGAAAACGGTACCTCACATGTGTGGGTGCACCTACCTGGCCGCCAAGGGGAAAGCCTAAAACACAAGTAACCCCAAGTCTGTTGTCAGAGGGAAATCTCCGACATTCTGCCGACCGGCGCAACTTACAGATATGGGCCTCGGGTGTCCAAGCCAGCGAGGAAAACAGGGAACCCCATGCATTTTCGAAAAGAGGACACCCGTGGGAATCCGCAGAGGTGTGATTTGCGCCCATCGCCCCAGATTTTTTTACCCAGACAGCCCTACAAAGTCAGAAATGTGGGGAAAAAACCGCTTTTTCCGCACATTTCGCTCGCCGCACCCATCGAAACACGCCCCCCACAACACATGGCCTACCGTCCCGCGTTCCCACAGGTGTCGCGATGAAAACGGTACCTCACATGTGTGGGTGCACCTACCTGGCCGCCAAGGGGAAAGCCTAAAACACAAGTAACCCCAAGTCTGTTGTCCATTCTGCCGACCGGCGCAACTTACAGATATGGGCCTCGGGTGTCCAAGCCACCGAGGAAAACAGGGAACCCCATGCATTTTCGAAAAGAGGACACCCGTGGGAATCCGCAGAGGTGTGATTTGCGCCCATCGCCCCAGATTTTTTTACCCAGACAGCCCTGCAAAGTCGGAAATGTGGGGAAAAAAACGCTTTTTCCGCACATTTCGCTCGCCGCACCCATCGAAACGCGCCCCCCACAACACATGGCCTACCGTCCCGCGTTCCCACAGGTGTCCCGATGAAAACGGTACCTCACATGTGTGGGTGCACCTACCTGGCCGCCAAGGGGAAAGCCTAAAACACAAGTAACCCCAAGTCTGTTGTCAGAGGGAAATCTCCGACATTCTGCCGACCGGCGCAACTTACAGATATGGGCCTCGGGTGTCCAAGCCACCGAGGAAAACAGGGAACCCCATGCATTTTCGAAAAGAGGACACCCGTGGGAATCCGCAGAGGTGTGATTTGCGCCCATCGCCCCAGATTTTTTTACCCAGACAGCCCTGCAAAGTCGGAAATGTGGGGGAAAAAACGCTTTTTCCGCACATTTCACTCGCCGCACCCATCGAAACACGCCCCCCACAACACATGGCCTACCGTCCCGCGTTCCCACAGGTGTCCCGATGAAAACGGTACCTCACATGTGTGGGTGCACCTACCTGGCCGCCAAGGGGAAAGCCTAAAACACAAGTAACCCCAAGTCTGTTGTCCATTCTGCCGACCGGCGCAACTTACAGATATGGACCTCGGGTGTCCAAGCCACCGAGGAAAACAGGGAACCCCATGCATTTTCGAAAAGAGGACACCCGTGGGAATCCGCAGAGGTGTGATTTGCGCCCATCGCCCCAGATTTTTTTACCCAGACAGCCCTGCAAAGTCGGAAATGTGGGGGAAAAAACGCTTTTTCCGCACATTTCGCTCGCCGCACCCATCGAAACACGCCCCCCCACAACACATGGCCTACCGTCCCGCGTTCCCACAGGTGTCCCGATGAAAACGGTACCTCACATGTGTGGGTGCACCTACCTGGCCGCCAAGGGGAAAGCCTAAAACACAAGTAACCCCAAGTCTGTTGTCAGAGGGAAATCTCCGACATTCTGCCGACCGGCGCAACTTACAGATATGGGCCTCGGGTGTCCAAGCCAGCGAGGAAAACAGGGAACCCCATGCATTTTCGAAAAGAGGACACCCGTGGGAATCAGCAGAGGTGTGATTTGCGCCCATCGCCCCAGATTTTTTTACCCAGACAGCCCTGCAAAGTCGGAAATGTGGGGAAAAAAACGCTTTTTCCGCACATTTCGCTCGCCGCACCCATCGAAACACGCCCCTCACAACACATGGCCTACCGTCCCGCGTTCCCACAGGTGTCGCGATGAAAACGGTACCTCACATGTGTGGGTGCACCTACCTGGCCGCCAAGGGGAAAGCCTAAAACACAAGTAACCCCAAGTCTGTTGTCCATTCTGCCGACCAGCGCAACTTACAGATATGGGCCTCGGGTGTCCAAGCCACCGAGGAAAACAGGGAACCCCATGCATTTTCGAAAGGAGGACACCCGTGGGAATCCGCAGAGGTGTGATTTGCGCCCATCGCCCCAGATTTTTTTACCCAGACAGCCCTGCAAAGTCGGAAATGTGGGGAAAAAAACGCTTTTTCCGCACATTTCGCTCACCGCACCCATCGAAACGCGCCCCCCACAACACATGGCCTACCGTCCCGCGTTCCCACAGGTGTCCCGATGAAAACGGTACCTCACATGTGTGGGTGCACCTACCTGGCCGCCAAGGGGAAAGCCTAAAACACAAGTAACCCCAAGTCTGTTGTCAGAGGGAAATCTCCGACATTCTGCCGACCGGCGCAACTTACAGATATGGGCCTCGGGTGTCCAAGCCACCGAGGAAAACAGGGAACCCCATGCATTTTCGAAAAGAGGACACCCGTGGGAATCCGCAGAGGTGTGATTTGCGCCCATCGCCCCAGATTTTTTTACCCAGACAGCCCTGCAAAGTCGGAAATGTGGGGGAAAAAACGCTTTTTCCGCACATTTCACTCGCCGCACCCATCGAAACACGCCCCCCACAACACATGGCCTACCGTCCCGCGTTCCCACAGGTGTCCCGATGAAAACGGTACCTCACATGTGTGGGTGCACCTACCTGGCCGCCAAGGGGAAAGCCTAAAACACAAGTAACCCCAAGTCTGTTGTCCATTCTGCCGACCGGCGCAACTTACAGATATGGACCTCGGGTGTGCAAGCCACCGAGGAAAACAGGGAACCCCATGCATTTTCGAAAAGAGGACACCCGTGGGAATCCGCAGAGGTGTGATTTGCGCCCATCGCCCCAGATTTTTTTACCCAGACAGCCCTGCAAAGTCGGAAATGTAGGGAAAAAAACGCTTTTTCCGCACATTTCGCTCGCCGCACCCATCGAAACACGCCCCCCCACAACACATGGCCTACCGTCCCGCGTTCCCACAGGTGTCCCGATGAAAACGGTACCTCACATGTGTGGGTGCACCTACCTGGCCGCCAAGGGGAAAGCCTAAAACACAAGTAACCCCAAGTCTGTTGTCAGAGGGAAATCTCAGACATTCTGCCGACCAGCGCAACTTACAGATATGGGCCTCGGGTGTCCAAGCCAGCGAGGAAAACAGGGAACCCCATGCATTTTCGAAAAGAGGACACCTGTGGGAATCCGCAGAGGTGTGATTTGCGCCCATCGCCCCAGATTTTTTTACCCAGACAGCCTTGCAAAGTCGGAAATGTGGGGAAAAAAACGCTTTTTCCGCACATTTCGCTCGCCGCACCCATCGAAACGCGCCCCCCACAGCACATGGCCTACCGTCCCGCGTTCCCACAGGTGTCCCGATGAAAACGGTACTTCACATGTGTGGGTGCACCTACCTGGCCGCCAAGGGGAAAGCCTAAAACACAAGTAACCCCAAGTCTGTTGTCAGAGGGAAATCTCAGACATTCTGCCGACCGGCGCAACTTACAGATATGGGCCTCGGGTGTCCAAGCCACCGAGGAAAACAGGGAACCCCATGCATTTTCGAAAAGAGGACACCCGTGGGAATCCGCAGAGGTGTGATTTTCGCCCATCGCCCCAGATTTTTTTACCCAGACAGCCCTGCAAAGTCGGAAATGTGGGGAAAAAAACGCTTTTTCCGCACATTTCGCTCGCTGCACCCATCGAAACACGCCCCCCCACAACACATGGCCTACCGTCCCGCGTTCCCACAGGTGTCCCGATGAAAACAGTACCTCACATGTGTGGGTGCACCTACCTGGCCGCCAAGGGGAAAGCCTAAAACACAAGTAACCCCAAGTCTGTTGTCAGAGGGAAATCTCAGACATTCTGCCGACCGGCGCAACTTACAGATATGGGCCTCGGGTGTCCAAGCCAGCGAGGAAAACAGGGAACCCCATGCATTTTCGAAAAGAGGACACCCGTGGGAATCCGCAGAGGTGTGATTTGCGCCCATCGCCCCAGATTTTTTTACCCAGACAGCCCTGCAAAGTCGGAAATGTGGGGAAAAAAACGCTTTTTCCGCACATTTCGCTCGCCGCACCCATCGAAACGCGCCCCCCACAACACATGGCCTACCGTCCCGCGTTCCCACAGGTGTCCCGATGAAAACGGTACCTCACATGTGTGGGTGCACCTACCTGGCCGCCAAGGGGAAAGCCTAAAACACAAGTAACCCCAAGTCTGTTGTCAGAGGAAAATCTCAGACATTCTGCCGACCGGCGCAACTTACAGATATGGGCCTCGGGTGTCCAAGCCACCGAGGAAAACAGGGGACCCCATGCATTTTCGAAAAGAGGACACCCGTGGGAATCCGCAGAGGTGTGATTTGCGCCCATCGCCCCAGATTTTTTTACCCAGACAGCCCTGCAAAGTCGGAAATGTGGGGAAAAAAACGCTTTTTCCGCACATTTCGCTCGCCGCACCCATCGAAACACGCCCCCCACAACACATGGCCTACCGTCCCGCGTTCCCACAGGTGTCCCGATGAAAACGGTACCTCACATGTGTGGGTGCACCTACCTGGCCGCCAAGGGGAAAGCCTAAAACACAAGTAACCCCAAGTCTGTTGTCCATTCTGCCGACCGGCGCAACTTACAGATATGGGCCTCGGGTGTCCAAGCCACCGAGGAAAACAGGGAACCCCATGCATTTTCGAAAAGAGGACACCCGTGGGAATCCGCAGAGGTGTGATTTGCGCCCATCGCCCCAGATTTTTTTACCCAGACAGCCCTGCAAAGTCGGAAATGTGGGGAAAAAAATGCTTTTTCCGCACATTTTGCTCGCCGCACCCATCGAAACGCGCCCCCCACAACACATGGCCTATCGTCCCGCGTTCCCACAGGTGTCCCGATGAAAACGGTACCTCACATGTGTGGGTGCACCTACCTGGCCGCCAAGGGGAAAGCCTAAAACACAAGTAACCCCAAGTCTGTTGTCAGAGGGAAATCTCCGACATTCTGCTGACCGGCGCAACTTACAGATATGGGCCTCGGGTGTCCAAGCCACCGAGGAAAACAGGGAACCCCATGCATTTTCGAAAAGAGGACACCCGTGGGAATCCGCAGAGGTGTGATTTGCGCCCATCGCCCCAGATTTTTTTACCCAGACAGCCCTGCAAAGTCGGAAATGTGGGGAAAAAAACGCTTTTTCCGCACATTTCGCTCGCCGCACCCATCGAAACGCGCCCCCCACAACACATGGCCTACCGTCCCGCGTTCCCACAGGTGTCCCGATGAAAACGGTACCTCACATGTGTGGGTGCACCTACCTGGCCGCCAAGGGGAAAGCCTAAAACACAAGTAACCCCAAGTCTGTTGTCAGAGGGAAATCTCCGACATTCTGCTTACCGGCGCAACTTACAGATATGGGCCTCGGGTGTCCAAGCCACCGAGGAAAACAGGGAACCCCATGCATTTTCGAAAAGAGGACACCCGTGGGAATCCACAGAGGTGTGATTTGCGCCCATCGCCCCAGATTTTTTTACCCAGACAGCCCTGCAAAGTCGGAAATGTGGGGAAAAAAACGCTTTTTCCGCACATTTCGCTCGCCGCACCCATCGAAACACGCCCCCCACAACACATGGCCTACCGTCCCGCGTTCCCACAGGTGTCCCGATGAAAACGGTACCTCACATGTGTGGGTGCACCTACCTGGCCGCCAAGGGGAAAGCCTAAAACACAAGTAACCCCAAGTCTGTTGTCCATTCTGCCGACCGGCGCAACTTACAGATATGGGCCTCGGGTGTCCAAGCCACCGAGGAAAACAGGGAACCCCATGCATTTTCGAAAAGAGGACACCCGTGGGAATCCGCAGAGGTGTGATTTGCGCCCATCGCCCCAGATTTTTTTACCCAGACAGCCCTGCAAAGTCGGAAATGTGGGGAAAAAAACGCTTTTTCCGCACATTTCGCTCGCCGCACCCATCTAAACGCGCCCCCCACAACACATGGCCTACCGTCCCGCGTTCCCACAGGTGTCCCGATTAAAACGGTACCTCACATGTGTGGGTGCACCTACCTGGCCGCCAAGGGGAAAGCCTAAAACACAAGTAACCCCAAGTCTGTTGTCAGAGGGAAATCTCCGACATTCTGCCGACCGGCGCAACTTACAGATATGGGCCTCGGGTGTCCAAGCCACCGAGGAAAACAGGGAACCCCATGCATTTTCGAAAAGAGGACACCCGTGGGAATCCGCAGAGGTGTGATTTGCGCCCATCGCCCCAGATTTTTTTACCCAGACAGCCCTGCAAAGTCGGAAATGTGGGGGAAAAAACGCTTTTTCCGCACATTTCACTCGCCGCACCCATCGAAACACGCCCCCCACAACACATGGCCTACCGTCCCGCGTTCCCACAGGTGTCCCGATGAAAACGGTACCTCACATGTGTGGGTGCACCTACCTGGCCGCCAAGGGGAAAGCCTAAAACACAAGTAACCCCAAGTCTGTTGTCCATTCTGCCGACCGGCGCAACTTACAGATATGGGCCTCGGGTGTCCAAGCCACCGAGGAAAACAGGGAACCCCATGCATTTTCGAAAAGAGGACACCCGTGGGAATCCGCAGAGGTGTGATTTGCGCCCATCGCCCCAGATTTTTTTACCCAGACAGCCCTGCAAAGTCGGAAATGTGGGGAAAAAAATGCCTTTTCCGCACATTTCGCTCGCCGCACCCATCGAAACACGCCCCCCACAACACATGGCCTACCGTCCCGCGTTCCCACAGGTGTCCCGATGAAAACGGTACCTCACATGTGTGGGTGCACCTACCTGGCCACCAAGGGGAAAGCCTAAAATACAAGTAACCCCAAGTCTGTTGTCAGAGGGAAATCTCCGACATTCTGCCGACCGGCGTAACTTACAGATATGGGCCTCGGGTGTCCAAGCCAGCGAGGAAAACAGGAAACCCCATGCATTTTCGAAAAGAGGACACCCGTGGGAATCCGCAGAGGTGTGATTTGCGCCCATCGCCCCAGATTTTTTTACCCAGACAGCCCTGCAAAGTCGGAAATGTGGGGAAAAAAACGCTTTTTCCGCACATTTCGCTCGCCGCACCCATCAAAACGCGCCCCCACAACACATGGCCTACCGTCCCGCGTTCCCAGAGGTGTCCCGATGAAAACGGTACCTCACATGTGTGGGTGCACCTACCTGGCCGCCAAGGGGAAAGCCTAAAACACAAGTAACCCCAAGTCTGTTGTCAGAGGGAAATCTCCGACATTCTGCCGACCGGCGCAACTTACAGATATGGGCCTCGGGTGTCCAAGCCAGCGAGGAAAACAGGGAACCCCATGCATTTTCGAAAAGAGGACACCCGTGGGAATCCGCAGAGGTGTGATTTGCGCCCATCGCCCCAGATTTTTTTACCCAGACAGCCCTGCAAAGTCAGAAATGTGGGGAAAAAACCGCTTTTTCCGCACATTTCGCTCGCCGCACCCATCGAAACACGCCCCCCACAACACATGGCCTACCGTCCCGCGTTCCCACAGGTGTCGCGATGAAAACGGTACCTCACATGTGTGGGTGCACCTACCTGGCCGCCAAGCGGAAAGCCTAAAACACAAGTAACCCCAAGTCTGTTGTCCATTCTGCCGACCGGCGCAACTTACAGATATGGGCCTCGGGTGTCCAAGCCACCGAGGAAAACAGGGAACCCCATGCATTTTCGAAAAGAGGACACCCGTGGGAATCCGCAGAGGTGTGATTTGCGCCCATCGCCCCAGATTTTTTTACCCAGACAGCCCTGCAAAGTCGGAAATGTGGGGAAAAAAACGCTTTTTCCGCACATTTCGCTCGCCGCACCCATCGAAACGCGCCCCCCACAACACATGGCCTACCGTCCCGCGTTCCCACAGGTGTCCCGATGAAAACGGTACCTCACATGTGTGGGTGCACCTACCTGGCCGCCAAGGGGAAAGCCTAAAACACAAGTAACCCCAAGTCTGTTGTCAGAGGGAAATCTCCGACATTCTGCCGACCGGCGCAACTTACAGATATGGGCCTCGGGTGTCCAAGCCACCGAGGAAAACAGGGAACCCCATGCATTTTCGAAAAGAGGACACCCGTGGGAATCCACAGAGGTGTGATTTGCGCCCATCGCCCCAGATTTTTTTACCCAGACAGCCCTGCAAAGTCGGAAATGTGGGGAAAAAAACGCTTTTTCCGCACATTTCGCTCGCCGCACCCATCGAAACACGCCCCCCACAACACATGGCCTACCGTCCCGCGTTCCCACAGGTGTCCCGATGAAAACGGTACCTCACATGTGTGGGTGCACCTACCTGGCCGCCAAGGGGAAAGCCTAAAACACAAGTAACCCCAAGTCTGTTGTCCATTCTGCCGACCGGCGCAACTTACAGATATGGGCCTCGGGTGTCCAAGCCACCGAGGAAAACAGGGAACCCCATGCATTTTCGAAAAGAGGACACCCGTGGGAATCCGCAGAGGTGTGATTTGCGCCCATCGCCCCAGATTTTTTTACCCAGACAGCCCTGCAAAGTCGGAAATGTGGGGGAAAAAACGCTTTTTCCGCACATTTCACTCGCCGCACCCATCGAAACACGCCCCCCACAACACATGGCCTACCGTCCCGCGTTCCCACAGGTGTCCCGATGAAAACGGTACCTCACATGTGTGGGTGCACCTACCTGGCCGCCAAGGGGAAAGCCTAAAACACAAGTAACCCCAAGTCTGTTGTCCATTCTGCCGACCGGCGCAACTTACAGATATGGACCTCGGGTGTCCCAGCCACCGAGGAAAACAGGGAACCCCATGCATTTTCGAAAAGAGGACACCCGTGGGAATCCGCAGAGGTGTGATTTGCGCCCATCGCCCCAGATTTTTTTACCCAGACAGCCCTGCAAAGTCGGAAATGTGGGGGAAAAAACGCTTTTTCCGCACATTTCGCTCGCCGCACCCATCGAAACACGCCCCCCCACAACACATGGCCTACCGTCCCGCGTTCCCACAGGTGTCCCGATGAAAACGGTACCTCACATGTGTGGGTGCACCTACCTGGCCGCCAAGGGGAAAGCCTAAAACACAAGTAACCCCAAGTCTGTTGTCAGAGGGAAATCTCCGACATTCTGCCGACCGGCGCAACTTACAGATATGGGCCTCGGGTGTCCAAGCCAGCGAGGAAAACAGGGAACCCCATGCATTTTCGAAAAGAGGACACCCGTGGCAATCAGCAGAGGTGTGATTTGCGCCCATCGCCCCAGATTTTTTTACCCAGACAGCCCTGCAAAGTCGGAAATGTGGGGAAAAAAACGCTTTTTCCGCACATTTCGCTCGCCGCACCCATCGAAACACGCCCCCCACAACACATGGCCTACCGTCCCGCGTTCCCACAGGTGTCGCGATGAAAACGGTACCTCACATGTGTGGGTGCACCTACCTGGCCGCCAAGGGGAAAGCCTAAAACACAAGTAACCCCAAGTCTGTTGTCCATTCTGCCGACCGGCGCAACTTACAGATATGGGCCTCGGGTGTCCAAGCCACCGAGGAAAACAGGGAACCCCATGCATTTTCGAAAAGAGGACACCCGTGGGAATCCGCAGAGGTGTGATTTGCGCCCATCGCCCCAGATTTTTTTACCCAGACAGCCCTGCAAAGTCGGAAATGTGGGGAAAAAAACGCTTTTTCCGCACATTTCGCTCACCGCACCCATCGAAACGCGCCCCCCACAACACATGGCCTACCGTCCCGCGTTCCCACAGGTGTCCCGATGAAAATGGTACCTCACATGTGTGGGTGCACCTACCTGGCCGCCAAGGGGAAAGCCTAAAACACAAGTAACCCCAAGTCTGTTGTCAGAGGGAAATCTCCGACATTCTGCCGACCGGCGCAACTTACAGATATGGGCCTCGGGTGTCCAAGCCACCGAGGAAAACAGGGAACCCCATGCATTTTCGAAAAGAGGACACCCGTGGGAATCCGCAGAGGAGTGATTTGCGCCCATCGCCCCAGATTTTTTTACCCAGACAGCCCTGCAAAGTCGGAAATGTGGGGGAAAAAACGCTTTTTCCGCACATTTCACTCGCCGCACCCATCGAAACACGCCCCCCACAACACATGGCCTACCGTCCCGCGTTCCCACAGGTGTCCCGATGAAAACGGTACCTCACATGTGTGGGTGCACCTACCTGGCCGCCAAGGGGAAAGCCTAAAACACAAGTAACCCCAAGTCTGTTGTCCATTCTGCCGACCGGCGCAACTTACAGATATGGACCTCGGGTGTCCAAGCCACCGAGGAAAACAGGGAACCCCATGCATTTTCGAAAAGAGGACACCCGTGGGAATCCGCAGAGGTGTGATTTGCGCCCATCGCCCCAGATTTTTTTACCCAGACAGCCCTGCAAAGTCGGAAATGTGGGGAAAAAAACGCTTTTTCCGCACATTTCGCTCGCCGCACCCATCGAAACACGCCCCCCCACAACACATGGCCTACCGTCCCGCATTCCCACAGGTGTCCCGATGAAAACGGTACCTCACATGTGTGGGTGCACCTACCTGGCCGCCAAGGGGAAAGCCTAAAACACAAGTAACCCCAAGTCTGTTGTCAGAGGGAAATCTCCGACATTCTGCCGACCGGCGCAACTTACAGATATGGGCCTCGGGTGTCCAAGCCAGCGAGGAAAACAGGGAACCCCATGCATTTTCGAAAAGAGGACACCCGTGGGAATCCGCAGAGGTGTGATTTGCGCCCATCGCCCCAGATTTTTTTACCCAGACAGCCCTGCAAAGTCGGAAATGTGGGGAAAAAAACGCTTTTTCCGCACATTTCGCTCGCCGCACCCATCGAAACGCGCCCCCCACAACACATGGCCTACCGTCCCGCGTTCCCACAGGTGTCCCGATGAAAACGGTACCTCACATGTGTGGGTGCACCTACCTGGCCGCCAAGGGGAAAGCCTAAAACACAAGTAACCCCAAGTCTGTTGTCAGAGGGAAATCTCAGACATTCTGCCGACCGGCGCAACTTACAGATATGGGCCTCGGGTGTCCAAGCCACCGAGGAAAACAGGGAACCCCATGCATTTTCGAAAAGAGGACACCCGTGGGAATCCGCAGAGGTGTGATTTGCGCCCATCGCCCCAGATTTTTTTACCCAGACAGCCCTGCAAAGTAGGAAATGTGGGGAAAAAAACGCTTTTTCCGCACATTTCGCTCGCTGCACCCATCGAAACACGCCCCCCACAACACATGGCCTACCGTCCCGCGTTCCCACAGGTGTCCCGATGAAAACGGTACCTCACATGTGTGGGTGCACCTACCTGGCCGCCAAGGGGAAAGCCTAAAACACAAGTAACCCCAAGTCTGTTGTCCATTCTGCCGACCGGCGCAACTTACAGATATGGGCCTCGGGTGTCCAAGCCACCGAGGAAAACAGGGAACCCCATGCATTTTCGAAAAGAGGACACCCGTGGGAATCCGCAGAGGTGTGATTTGCGCCCATCGCCCCAGATTTTTTTACCCAGACAGCCCTGCAAAGTCGGAAATGTGGGGAAAAAAACGCTTTTTCCGCACATTTCGCTCGCCGCACCCATCGAAACGCGCCCCCCACAACACATGGCCTACCGTCCCGCGTTCCCACAGGTGTCCCGATGAAAACGGTACCTCACATGTGTGGGTGCACCTACCTGGCCGCCAAGGGGAAAGCCTAAAACACAAGTAACCCCAAGTCTGTTGTCCATTCTGCCGACCGGCGCAACTTACAGATATGGGCCTCGGGTGTCCAAGCCACCGAGGAAAACAGGGAACCCCATGCATTTTCGAAAAGAGGACACCCGTGGGAATCCGCAGAGGTGTGATTTGCGCCCATCGCCCCAGATTTTTTTACCCAGACAGCCCTGCAAAGTCGGAAATGTGGGGAAAAAAACGCTTTTTCCGCACATTTCGCTCGCCGCACCCATCGAAACGCGCCCCCCACAACACATGGCCTACCGTCCCGCGTTCCCAAAGGTGTCCCGATGAAAACGGTACCTCACATGTGTGGGTGCACCTACCTGGCTGCCAAGGGGAAAGCCTAAAACACAAGTAACCCCAAGTCTGTTGTCAGAGGGAAATCTCCGACATTCTGCCGACCGGCGCAACTTACAGATATGGGCCTCGGGTGTCCAAGCCACCGAGGAAAACAGGCAACCCCATGCATTTTCGAAAAGAGGACACCCGTGGGAATCCGCAGAGGTGTGATTTGCGCCCATCGCCCCAGATTTTTTTACCCAGACAGCCCTGCAAAGTCGGAAATGTGGGGAAAAAAACGCTTTTTCCGCACATTTCGCTCGCCGCACCCATCGAAACGCGCCCCCCACAACACATCGCCTACCGTCCCGCGTTCCCACAGGTGTCCCGATGAAAACGGTACCTCACATGTGTGGGTGCACCTACCTGGCCGCCAAGGGGAAAGCCTAAAACACAAGTAACCCCAAGTCTGTTGTCAGAGGGAAATCTCCGACATTCTGCCGACCGGCGCAACTTACAGATATGGGCCTCGGGTGTCCAAGCCACCGAGGAAAACAGGCAACCCCATGCATTTTCGAAAAGAGAACACCCGTGGGAATCCGCAGAGGTGTGATTTGCGCCCATCGCCCCAGATTTTTTTACCCAGACAGCCCTGCAAATTCGGAAATGTGGGGAAAAAAACGCTTTTTCCGCACATTTCGCTCGCCGCACCCATCGAAACGCGCCCCCCACAACACATCGCCTACCGTCCCGCGTTCCCACAGGTGTCCCGATGAAAACGGTACCTCACATGTGTGGGTGCACCTACCTGGCCGCCAAGGGGAAAGCCTAAAACACAAGTAACCCCAAGTCTGTTGTCCATTCTGCCGACCGGCGCAACTTACAGATATGGGCCTCGGGTGTCCAAGCCACCGAGGAAAACAGGGAACCCCATGCATTTTCGAAAAGAGGACACCCGTGGGAATCCGCAGAGGTGTGATTTGCGCCCATCGCCCCAGATTTTTTTACCCAGACAGCCCTGCAAAGTCGGAAATGTGGGGAAAAAAACGCTTTTTCCGCACATTTCGCTCGCCGCACCCATCGAAACGCGCCCCCCACAACACATGGCCTACCTTCCCGCGTTCCCACCGGTGTCCCAATGAAAACGGTACCTCACATGTGTGGGTGCACCTACCTGGCCGCCAAGGGGAAAGCCTAAAACACAAGTAACCCCAAGTCTGTTGTCAGAGGGAAATCTCCGACATTCTGCCGACCGGCGCAACTTACAGATATGGGCCTCGGGTGTCCAAGCCACCGAGGAAAACAGGGAACCCCATGCATTTTCGAAAAGAGGACACCCGTGGGAATCCGCAGAGGTGTGATTTGCGCCCATCGCCCCAGATTTTTTTACCCAGACAGCCCTGCAAAGTCGGAAATGTGGGGAAAAAAACGCTTTTTCCGCACATTTCGCTCGCCGCACCCATCGAAACGCGCCCCCCACAACACATGGCCTACCGTCCCGTGTTCCCACAGGTGTCCCGATGAAAACGGTACCTCACATGTGTGGGTGCACCTACCTGGCCGCCAAGGGGAAAGCCTAAAACACAAGTAACCCCAAGTCTGTTGTCAGAGGGAAATCTCCGACATTCTGCCGACCGGCGCAACTTACAGATATGGGCCTCGGGTGTCCAAGCCACCGAGGAAAACAGGGAACCCCATGCATTTTCGAAAAGAGGACACCCGTGGGAATCCGCAGAGGTGTGATTTGCGCCCATCGCCCCAGATTTTTTTACCCAGACAGCCCTGCAAAGTCGGAAATGTGGGGAAAAAAACGCTTTTTCCGCACATTTCGCTCGCCGCACCCATCGAAACACGCCCCCCACAACACATGGCCTACCGTCCCGCGTTCCCACAGGTGTCCCGATGAAAACGGTACCTCACATGTGTGGGTGCACCTACCTGGCCGCCAAGGGGAAAGCCTAAAACACAAGTAACCCCAAGTCTGTTGTCCATTCTGCCGACCGGCGCAACTTACAGATATGGGCCTCGGGTGTCCAAGCCACCGAGGAAAACAGGGAACCCCATGCATTTTCGAAAAGAGGACACCCGTGGGAATCCGCAGAGGTGTGATTTGCGCCCATCGCCCCAGATTTTTTTACCCAGACAGCCCTGCAAAGTCGGAAATGTGGGGAAAAAAATGCTTTTTCCGCACATTTCGCTCGCCGCACCGATCGAAACGCGCCCCCCACAACACATGGCCTACCGTCCCGCGTTCCCACAGGTGTCCCGATGAAAACGGTACCTCACATGTGTGGGTGCACCTACCTGGCCGCCAAGGGGAAAGCCTAAAACACAAGTAACCCCAAGTCTGTTGTCAGAGGGAAATCTCCGACATTCTGCCGACCGGCGCAACTTACAGATATGGGCCTCGGGTGTCCAAGCCACCGAGGAAAACAGGGAACCCCATGCATTTTCGAAAAGAGGACACCCGTGGGAATCCGCAGAGGTGTGATTTGCGCCCATCGCCCCAGATTTATTTACCCAGACAGCCCTGCAAAGTCGGAAATGTGGGGGAAAAAACGCTTTTTCCGCACATTTCACTCGCGGGACCCATCGAAAAACGCCACCCACAACACGTGGCCTACCTTCCCGTGTCCCCACACGTGTCCCGATGAAAACGGTACCTCACATGTGTGGGTGCACCTACCGGGGGCGCAAAAGGAAAAGGGTAACCGACTGGGAACCCCAAGCCATTCGCCACTGCCCATTTTGTTCATGTGGGCAACCTACAGATTTGGGCCTAGGGTGTCGCAGCCAGCAAGGGAAACAGGGAACCCCATGCATTTCCCAAAAGAGGACACCCGTGGGAATCCACAGAGGTCTGACTTACGCAAATCGGCCCAGAATGTAATACCCAGAACCACCAGCAAAGACCCACATGGGAGAAGGGTGCCCAAGGCCAGGGATATTACCGCCGACTTTGCTGGAGCCCTGGCTGCCCTGCGTTACAGCTTCTCCCCACCAAGGAGTCTCGGCAGTGTGCCAATACCTCCCCGAAGGGAAAAGCTGTAATGCAGCCCAGCCGCAACTCCAGGACAGTTGGAGGTGATCTGCCCAGACGGGCCATTCCCACCCACACCACCAACAATCCAGCCCCAGTCTCACCCACCCCACTGACAGTGGGCCCTAACCATAGAATAATAAAAAACAGTACTCACATAACGTTGCAGCTGCTCGGGTAGAAAAAGCTGTAAACAAAACAAAGAACATGTGTTACCTATGGTCACACCAGCAAAATGTAGCCCTCCCCGGGGGCAGATAGGGGGGGGGGGGTTGTCCTGCACTCCTCCCTGGGCTGAGGCGTCCGTTCCTAGGAGCAGATATCTGGTCCCAGGAAGGGCTGCATGACTTGGCACCCACTCCATTGCGGGTGGGGGGGGGGTCAACGCCCCATCCCATTAGAAAATTCCCTGACCCATTGGGGTGCCCCACCGCCCCCCCTAAAAAGCGTTCCACCATTTTCATTTTTTTCTTTTGGTAACCCAACTCCCCTTGGTGCAGAGGGTCACATTGGTGTGCCAATCTGGCGCCGGGGTGCCCAAACCTTACTGCCCCACCCACTGGGGGGGCCTGTCCCACCATTTTTGGGGGCCCTCTCCCCCCTCACCCCAAATGGCTGGGGGACACACCTCATGCAGGCCTCCCTGGGCCTCCTCCAAACGGCTGCGTGAGGTACACCCCACCTCCATTTGGGGTGAGGGGGGAGAGGGCCACCCCAAAAGGTGGGGCAGGACCCCCAATAGATGGGGCAGTAGGGTTTGGGCACCCTGGGGGCAGATAACCACACTAATGTGGCCATCTGCACCAAGCAAAGTTGGGTAAACAAAAACAAAATATACAAAACCACAGGCTGCTTTTTAGGGGGGGCTGAGGGCCACCCTAAATTGGCAGCGCATGATGTACCGCAATGGGGGGTGGCCCTCAACCCCCCCACCCCAAATGGAGGGCCCCACCTCATGCAACCCTCCCTGGGGGCAGATATCTGCTCCTAGGAAGGGGCATCTGACCCCAGGGAGGGATGCATGAGGTGAGGCCCCCCCTATCTGCGCCCAGGGAGGGTTGCATGAGGTGGGGCCCTCCATTTGGGGTGGGGGGGGGTTGAGGGCCACCCCCCGTTGCGGTACATCATGCGCTGCCAATTCAGGGTGGCCCTCAGCCCCCCCTAAAAAGCAGCCTGTGATTTTGTATATTTTTTTTTTTTTACCCAACTTGGCTTGGTGCAGATGGGCCCATTAGTGTGGCTATCTGCCCCCAGGGTGCCCAAACCCTACTGCCCCATCTATTGGGGGTCCTGCCCCACCTTTTGGGGTGCCCCCCCCCACCCCACCCCCAATGGCTGGGGGACACACCTCATGCAGGCCTCCCTGGGCCTCCTCCAAACGGCTGCGTGAGGTACACCCCACCTCCATTTGGGGTGAGGGGGGAGAGGGCCACCCCAAAAGGTGGGGCAGGACCCCCAATAGATGGGGCAGTAGGGTTTGGGCACCCTGGGGGCAGATAGCCACACTAATGTGGCCATCTGCACCAAGCAAAGTTGGGTAAACAAAAAAAAATATACAAAACCACAGGCTGCTTTTTAGGGGGGGCTGAGGGCCACCCTAAATTGGCAGCGCATGATGTACCGCAACGGGGGGTGGCCCTCAACCCCCCCCACCCCAAATGGAGGGCCCCACCTCATGCAACCCTCCCTGGGGGCAGATATCTGCTCCTAGGAAGGGGCATCTGACCCCAGGGAGGGATGCATGAGGTGAGGCCCCCCCTATCTGCGCCCAGGGAGGGTTGCATGAGGTGGGGCCCTCCATTTGGGGTGGGGGGGGTTGAGGGCCACCCCCCGTTGCGGTACATCATGCGCTGCCAATTCAGGGTGGCCCTCAGCCCCACCTAAAAAGCAGCCTGTGATTTTGTATATTTTTGTTTGTTTACCCAACTTGGCTTGGTGCAGATGGGCCCATTAGTGTGGCTATCTGCCCCCAGGGTGCCCAAACCCTACTGCCCCATCTATTGGGGGTCCTGCCCCACCTTTTGGGGTGCCCCCCCCCCCACCCCACCCCCAATGGCTGGGGGACACACCTCATGCAGGCCTCCCTGGGCCTCCTCCAAACGGCTGCGTGAGGTACACCCCACCTCCATTTGGGGTGAGGGGGGAGAGGGCCACCCCAAAAGGTGGGGCAGGACCCCCAATAGATGGGGCAGTAGGGTTTGGGCACCCTGGGGGCAGATAGCCACACTAATGTGGCCATCTGCACCAAGCAAAGTTGGGTAAACAAAAAGAAATATACAAAACCACAGGCTGCTTTTTAGGGGGGGCTGAGGGCCACCCTAAATTGGCAGCGCATGATGTACCGCAACGGGGGGTGGCCCTCAACCCCCCCCCACCCCAAATGGAGGGCCCCACCTCATGCAACCCTCCCTGGGGGCAGATATCTGCTCCTAGGAAGGGGCATCTGACCCCAGGGAGGGATGCATGAGGTGAGGCCCCCCCTATCTGCGCCCAGGGAGGGTTGCATGAGGTGGGGCCCTCCATTTGGGGTGGGGGGGGTTGAGGGCCACCCCCCGTTGCGGTACATCATGCGCTGCCAATTCAGGGTGGCCCTCAGCCCCCCCTAAAAAGCAGCCTGTGATTTTGTATATTTTTTTTTGTTTACCCAACTTGGCTTGGTGCAGATGGGCCCATTAGTGTGGCTATCTGCCCCCAGGGTGCCCAAACCCTACTGCCCCATCTATTGGGGGTCCTGCCCCACCTTTTGGGGTGCCCCCCCCCACCCCACCCCCAATGGCTGGGGGACACACCTCATGCAGGCCTCCCTGGGCCTCCTCCAAACGGCTGCGTGAGGTACACCCCACCTCCATTTGGGGTGAGGGGGGAGAGGGCCACCCCAAAAGGAGGGGCAGGACCCCCAATAGATGGGGCAGTAGGGTTTGGGCACCCTGGGGGCAGATAGCCACACTAATGTGGCCATCTGCACCAAGCAAAGTTGGGTAAACAAAAAAAAATATACAAAACCACAGGCTGCTTTTTAGGGGGGGCTGAGGGCCACCCTAAATTGGCAGTGCATGATGTACCACAACGGGGGGTGGCCCTCAACCCCCCCCCCACCCAAAATGGAGGGCCCCACCTCATGCAACCCTCCCTGGGGGCAGATATCTGCTCCTAGGAAGGGGCATCTGACCCCAGGGAGGGATGCATGAGGTGAGGCCCCCCTATCTGCGCCCAGGGAGGGTTGCATGAGGTGGGGCCCTCCATTTGGGGTGGGGGGGGTTGAGGGCCACCCCCCGTTGCGGTACATCATGCGCTGCCAATTCAGGGTGGCCCTCAGCCCCCCCTAAAAAGCAGCCTGTGATTTTGTATATTTTTTTTTGTTTACCCAACTTGGCTTGGTGCAGATGGGCCCATTAGTGTGGCTATCTGCCCCCAGGGTGCCCAAACCCTACTGCCCCATCTATTGGGGGTCCTGCCCCACCTTTTGGGGTGCCCCCCCCCACCCCACCCCAAATGGCTGGGGGACACACCTCATGCAGGCCTCCCTGGGCCTCCTCCAAACGGCTGCGTGAGGTACACCCCACCTCCATTTGGGGTGAGGGGGGAGAGGGCCACCCCAAAAGGTGGGGCTGGACCCCCAATAGATGGGGCAGTAGGGTTTGGGCACCCTGGGGGCAGATAGCCACACTAATGTGGCCATCTGCACCAAGCTAAGTTGGGTAAACAAAAAAAAAATTACAAAACCACAGGCTGCTTTTTATGGGGGGCTGAGGGCCACCCTAAATTGGCAGCGCATGATGTACCGCAACGGGGGGTGGCCCTCAACCCCCCCCCCACCCCAAATGGAGGGCCCCACCTCATGCAACCCTCCCTGGGGGCAGATAGGGGGGGCCCCACCTCATGCATCCCTCCCTGGGGTCAGATGGCCCTTCCTAGGAACAGATATCTGCCCCCAGGGAGGGTTACAAGGGGTGCCCCCTTTCTACTTTGGTTGGGGGGGCACCCCCCCTATGGGGGGACACCCCCTCCCTTTCATTCAGTAAAAAATCCATGGTGGCTAGTGGCCCCCACCCCTTCCCCCAACCCTGTTTCCCATCATTTCATTTTTATTTTTTATTTTACATTCCCTTGGGGCAGATGGTCAGCCATCTGCCCCAGGGTTCACATACACGTGCCCCCATGCTTTGGGGTCGGGAGGGGGGAGAGGGCTGCTTACTTGAAGCAGCCCCCTTCCCACCCCCCACCTCACAAAGAGATCCATGGTGGTCTAGTGGGTTGCTGGTCACGGATCGAGCGCTCTGCGCCGATCCGTGATCAGCAATGCCTCATATGTGGTGTCCTTGGAAAGGGGAGAAAGTCCCCTTTCCAGGGACACCACTTTCTGCTCAATCCCTGGTGGCCTAGTGGGCCCCAGGACCCCAAACCCCCTCCCACCTCCCCCCATCCCTCGGATTATTTTCACGTTTTCTTTTATACATTTCCCTGGGGGCAGATGGCCAGCCATCTGCCCCCAGGGTACATTTTCATGTGTCCCCATGCTTTGGGGGCCGGGGGGGGGGAGAGGGCTGCTTACCTGAAGCAGCCCCCCTCCCCCCCAACTCACAAACAGATCCATGGTGGTTCAGTGGGTTGCTGGTCACGGATCAGCGCTCTGCGCTGATCCGTGACCAGCAATGCGGCATATGAGTGGTGTCCCTGGAAAGGGGAGAAAGTCCCCTTTCCAGGGACACCACTTTTAGCTCAATCCCTGGTGGCCCAGTGGGCCCCAGGGCCCAAAACCCCCTCCCACCTCCCTCCTTCCCTCGATTTTTTTTTTTTTTTTTTTTCCCCCACCCCTGGGGGCAGTGATCATCTGCCCCCAGGGGTCCCTGGCGCTGTGGCCCCATGCTTTGGGGCCACGGGGGCCGCTTACCTAGTAAGCAGCCCCCCCTCCCCCACGCGTCACAAAAGGATCTGCTTTGATCCGTGACGTTGCTGCCCGCGGATCGAGGCGCCCTGCGCCCGATCCGCGAGCAGCAAAGCCACACAATGGGTACCGTTGGAAAGGGGAGAATCTCCCCTTTCCAACGGTACCCGCCTCGATCTCCGGCTTGAAATACAGCCGGAGATCGAGGCGGAAGAAGAAGGAGACTCACCTTCTCTCTCCAACGCAGCAGCCGAAAATGGCTGTTGCGTTGGAATTACTTTCAGTTTCACGCCGACGTGCGTCACGCACGTCGGCGTGAAACTGAAGGAAATCCAACCCCCGGGCAGTGAGGGGGGACCTCCCCCTCACATAGCCCGGGGGTTGGATTACAGTTTTGAGCGATCCCTGCTTTGCAGGGATCGCTCAAAACAAGGTGCCAAAAAGGACGAGCTATCTCGTCCTTGGCACTGCGTGTGCACTTCCAAGGACGAGATACCTCGTCCTTGGCACTTAAAGGGTTAAAAGTACATTTTCAAGTAATCCACAATATTTCTCAATAAAAACTCACCATAGCACAAATCCCACATACTAATCCTGAGTTTCTACATACTTTTTGAAAGTTTTTGAACCTTTTTTTGTGTTCGATCTGTCTGCGGACAGCGCTCATGTCCGCGAACTGTGTACAAGCACCCCTATAAAAGACCACGCCCTAGAGCTTATTCTCATTGTGTTTCTGGCTATTCTTCAGAGCACATCTATTTTTCCTGCAACTTGCAGATTACGCCATCATTGAGATGGCATCCATGGCTGCAGTACTGCCACATGGTGCTGTACCTGCTTCAGCACCACCCCCACCCTCTCCACCACCACCACCTCCCCAAGGGCCTGAAGAGGGGAACATGAGTGAGGATGCAGAGGAGGAAGAAGAGGATGACGAGAATGAGGTAGTGGAAATCCCTACTACCCGCACTCGGTGTGAGTCTTGGGTGTGGCGGTTATTTACCATTCATGGGGATGGTCCTAAGGCTCGTGCAAACCGAGTCACCTGCAATGAGTGCAAAATGGTACTCAGTCGTGGGAGGCATGGTTCATACAGCTTTGGGACCACTACCATGAATCGACACCTAAGGTCATTTCACTCTGGGGCCATTCGCAAGGTTGTACCTTGCGAGGAGCGTAGTAGGTTGATTTCCTCTACTTCATCCTGCGTTTCTGATCCTGTCACCACAAGGAACACCTCTGTGGGACAGCGTCTTCCTCAAGATGCCTCACAGGCCATACATAATGTTGATGACCCTTACCTTTCGAGGGTCACAGTTGTGTGTATGTACTGCGACACAGTACTCTGCAGGGGGAGCGACTTCATAGTGCTTTTGAGACTATCGTCTCAGAGCACGAGAAGACCTGCTCACTACCCAAATAAAACCCACTCTACATCTTCCTCTCTCAGCTCACCCTTTCTTATCCCTGTGGTTGGTGTCCCCCCCTCTACCCCCCTTTCCTCTCCTCTCCTAGTGTGTCATGTATAAAAAACCTAAAAATATATAAAATAACAAAAATCAAAAAAAATAACGCTCTTTCCAGAGCCGCCTTTCAAAGTTAAAAAATAGAAGTGAAAATAAATGAAGCAGGGCCCTTTGTATTTTTTAGAAGTCTGCGGACAGTCCGTGGACATCTAAAATTCTGGTGTGCTACCCTATCAAAACCATTTCACTTTTCTCTGGGAGGAAGTGGTGGCTCTGAAAAGAGCCTTTGGGAGGTGTTTGTGTTTCAAAAATTATAAATACTAAACACCTACTTCAAAATGGATGCTGTCATTCTAAAAAAGGTCGCAATGCATTTTGTATGTTTATTAGAAAAATCTGATTGCCAGCATAAGTTAGATGTACTCCATCTCTGCGAAAAATGTATGTACTACGAAACATAATATTTTCATTGTGAAAAGAGGACATGCCAAAATCTCTCAGAAAGGCACAAACAGCCTTATTGACATTGCGCCTTGCTTTCTCCATTTGTGGGCCATATGAAGAAGAACGCAGCCACATTTGTCTCTGCGCAATCCATGAAAAAATTTCTTGAGAATTTGGAAACATGTCCATAACCTTCCCAAGTCCTTCTTTCATTGCAAATTGCTAAGAAATTCCAGACACATGTCCTAAACTCTTCGCTCCACAATGAATTATAATTATATCTGGATGTTGCTCTGTCTCCAAAATAGCACAGAGAGGTAACAAGTCCAACAACTTCATTCCACGTACTCCATGCCAGTGTACTTCCACATGTGGGAGTCCAAGATCTACAGCTACTCCACAGCTTTCTGCATGCACCTTCAACCAATGTATCCTCGAGTCTCCCAAAATCCAAACAATCTGTTTTCTGAAACACACAGCCATAGCTATCTGTTCTTCTCTCACCAACAAGAGTATCTGAGAAACTCTCTCCTGGCACAACACACCCACTAAACTTTCCTGACCAATCCCTTTCAGTGCTCATTCTCATTTGCATGACTTCTGAACCCAAAAATCCCTGGATGTAACACCCGATGTCCGTGAACTACCTCCATGTCCACGGACATATTGTAACATGAACAGCCCTTCTACCATTTCCAGTTCACTCTCTGTGCCATTCCCTCATTGGATGTAGCTAAGAAGTCACATGACCATCCACCAATCACATTCAAGACCTCTACATCTAACTGCATCATCATAGATCAGCACTGCAAATGTACTGTGAATCTCTCTGAGTACAAGTGTCATATCATTTGCAAAAACCATCTACAAGAAATACTCTACAAGTCTCCAAGATTTCTGCTTGCAGCTCCATGCATATCCATATGCATGAACACAAACTACAGGTATGCATATTTTCTGTACAGTACATGAACACAGTTTCTAACTGACTTTTAGCTTGTATAATCTGTAAAATGAATCTACTGTCTTTTTTTTAATCTCCTAAAATCAACTGTCACTTACACGTCTTTATACTATTTAATTTGTTTATACACACACACACACTCAAATCATGTTAAACTAACATTTTTTAAATGAAATATATAGACTACATATAGTCCCACAAAATTGCATGCACACTCTATGTTTAAATCTCAAACAATAATACTTGTACAATTACATAATTTTTTAAAAATGTCTTTCTTTCTTTTTTTTTACTTACATTTATATAGGACAATCAGCCCATGACATTGAGGCACTATTACTTGGAAGAGCTTAGTTACAGGAATAATGGTATTCAGTGGTACATTATGAATTTCACAAGACATAGTAAAGATATTTTGTTTGCTACAGTTAGTCATTGCAATACAATTTGTTCATTAAGAACATATCATATGTATTCAACTGGTGCGATGTATCTTATGTAAATAAGATAGTTTTAATGGTTTTGAGGAAGTTGCTGAAGATTTCAATTAAAAAAATAAATGTCTAAATTAAAAACAGTGCTTTATACAAACAGAATTACTAATATGTTTATTTTACAATTGCAGTGAAGACCATTCTCCTGAAAAGAAGCAACCGAATTTGAAGTACAAAGAACAACTAAGAAGTAACCTGTTTATTTTAGAAGAAAAGTAAGTAGAATATCACCATAATATTTGTATTATTACTCAAACACACTGTAAGGTTAATTCATGCTATTTCTGTGCCTAAAAATAGAGATTCTGCACCATTCTGTCCAAAAGTCCCCATGTCTTAAACAGCGATTTACAGCCAGAATGGCCCACAAATTCCTATTATTCGACACACAAATTACCCAACTCAACCGCTAGAATGTATATGTTATAGAACAAACAACTGTTTTAATTGTATAGCATTAGATATACTATTTATACTTCTCCACACCACTAGCTTACTTTTTTCTGTCATCTGAACCCAAGTTTAGTAACAAATTAATTCAAGAATACCCATCCCAACTAGTTGTAGTTCCCAATGCACAATCACACACCATTACATACATCTTTATCATCTTACTCAAACACTCATGAACACAGCACACATACATTGCAGAACACCCCAACCCATACCTTCTTTATTTTTTTCAACACACCCTAAAGAATGTCTACCAAAAATCAAGTCCATAGAAAGCAACGCAGAAGTAGAGCAAATGGAAATAAAAGTGTCCAACATAAGCATCCATCTCTAGCACAATTTGTAAAAGAAGTTGAAACAAAACAGCTAATACAGTCATTAAGTGAAACAAAAGAAGTTTCAAGTACAAAAACTTTGCCTCCTATATCAAAATGTAAACCAAACCAAAAAATAATGAGTAGAAAATCAGCTATCACCACAGATAAAACTGCTTCTTTAAATCTTGATATAGTTCAAAGTATGCATACCAGGAAAAGTATTTTAGCCAAAATGTTCTGTCACAAAGTCCTTCAAAATCTTATAAAAACGGGAGAGAAACCAGGTTCAATGCCTAAAACCTGTCATAGGAAATTAATCTTAGAAGCGTTGATAGACAGTGCAATTCTTCTCAAAAGAAAGTTATTTATTTTAGTGTTAAACAAAATGCAACCACTAACAAAACTAATAACTAAATTACAAAAAAGACTTCTCAATAAATAAAATGTCAACAGAAAGAACTTCTTAAGTATCTGCGGAGGTGAATGGAGTCACACTACAAGCACAGAACCATACTTCAATGAAGAAGCGTACAAACAAAAGCAAACAAATACAATTGCCATACATAGCAGTGGTCGATGTTATGAAAAAGTTAATAATACCATAATGGAACAAGAAGTACTCCTTACAAAAATATGACCTGAAAACTTAGAATTACCCCTCCATTCAACTGAATCAGAACGTCTAGTGTACAAATGGCCATGCACGTCAATGTGTAACATTCCCAAACAATTTTTCAAGTCTTTACGCCAATTCCTCAATCAATATGTGAAAAGCAAAGACAAAATCAAAATTAAACTACTGCAAAATATGGATGTCTGTCCAGTACGCAAGTACACAGGACTACAAGGACATTCATTCACCTGCATTACAGGACCTACTTGCAAAACCACCTTCCATAAAATCAAAAGGATATCAACACATCATTCAACTATGTGAAATCTAGTTTATAAACTGTACTATGCTAAAAGTCCTGCTTTAACACTAGCCCATTTAAATAACATTCTTCTACATGGTACAGCAAAAGACCTACTAGAAGAAATCAACTATATCCAGAAAAAATATTTTGGAAGTGAAACCCACTTACAGAATGAAATAGCTGTAAACCAAATTAGTAACAATTCTACACACATACAAAAAAGAAATACTAAAATTTAAAAGTACAGCAGCTGAAGTACCAAACCATGTGTGTGTTGCCGCAGAACTTTTTATAAAAGTAACACACAAACTGTAGACCTATCATACAAAATAGAAGACAATGAAGATTCTAAATGGTTTGAATTAGCTCTCTACCTTATAGCAGAAAACAAATACCAAATAACTGACCCCGTAATACTTTGTACTTACTGCACTACAAAACTTGACAACAACCAAACTCCTTCACGTGCTATCACAAATAATTTGGAATTATATCCACTACCAAAACCCCTTCAACAACTTAATTTATATGAGAGCATCATAATTCAAACAGTGCACCCATTTCAAGCAATAATACGCCTTCAACCAAAAACTGCAAAATTACCTCCCTCTGAATTAGTGAAAGGTAAAAGTAGTGTATTTACCATTAGATCTAAAAGAAAATGTGCACACTCTAGGAGTGCAACGTTCAATGCAACAATCTTTAATTATCTTGGTAAATGGAGTACCTACAAAAGACAAAAAAATTTGGCAACAGCTGGTAGATTTACATAAAGTTAGAGCAGCCTTGCAATATCTTAAAGAGAATGATGAATATTACAAAGAATTTAATATTGAAGAAAACTTGAAGGATACAACTGAAATAAGTCAAGAGACACAAGAAGCTGGACAATTTGAGCTCCTAGATCCTGCTACAACATCAAACACTTTAGACCATTATACAATTCATCCATTGCACTCTAATGACACCATAGAAGATGCACTGGAAATGTACTAAATGCGTCAAACAAAAGGATCACCAATCAGCATATGGGAAAAAAGTTTTTCCTCTACTCTTTCCTACTGGCAAAGGAGGAAGGTACGATGATAGACCTATTCAAATATCAGCATCAGAAAACCACTCATTACGGATGTATTCTGAAGATCCCAGATTTAGACAAAATGTATAATACATATTCCACCTACTCTTTGAAATTGAACTAGCAACTTTATGTTACGGAGTTGCACACATATTAAAATCAGGATCACACTTTCAAAATATGACAGCTACACAATTATTACAAAAAGTGCAACAAAAAGATGAGGTTTTACAATAAATTATTACAAATCAATTAGCAAATATGCATGGAACTAAAGACTACTGGTTTCAATGTCACGGAGATGTACGTTGTATGATCAGAAACCTTGGCACACCTACTTGGTTTGTTACATTAAGTTGTGCAGAATATGCATGGGAAGATGTACATGATTTCCTACGCATATCAAACAAAAACAAAACAAACATAGATATACTAACACCTGGAGAACTTTGTTCTCTGGATCCTGTTAATGTTTCAAGATATTTTCAACATCGCTTCATTGCTATGCTACATTTTATTTGTAATAAAACTGTTCCTCCCGTTGGAGAAGTGCAAAACTTCTTTTGGAGAAAAGAATAACAAGCCAGAGGAGCACCACGTATCCACATGCTTTTATGGATTAAAGTTGGTCCTAAATTTGTTCAAGACAGTGATGCCACTGTTTTACAGTTTATTGAAAAATATGTCACTTGTGAAATTCCATCGGAATCCAAAAATAGTGATCTTCATGCACACATTTTACAGTTTCAAAGACATAAATGTGGCAAATATTGTCGTCGCAAATACAAAAACAAAGGGAAATACTACACCAAATGCTGATTTGGTTTCCCTAGATAAGTTACAAATACAGGTCAAGTGAACAACCTCATGTCTTCAGTTAGACATAGTGTTAAAGGTAAGACACCTAAAAATACATATTAAATTAAAAGAAAAGAAGAAGAAAAATATATCAATGATTACAATGCAGTCATTGCCCACTTATGGAATGCAAACATAGATGTGCAATACATTGCAGACAATTCTACTGCAGTTGCACGATATGTCACAGCATACTTAACCAAAGCAGAAAAGACAGAGCTGCAAGACCTCTGGAATGACCTGTCATCAGATAAAACAGTGTCTCAAAAATTATACAGCTTGGGCATAAAAATGCTGTGACATAGAGAATGTGGATCCTATGAAGCAGCTGATCGTTTAACTGGTACTGCACTGTATGGTAAACCTGAAAATATAGTATGGCTAAGTCTTGGTCCAGCTAAATCTAGAAAAAGAGTTCTAACATCATACGAAGATATAGAAACAATAGCCAAACATGATCCCAACAGCAAGACATTTTAAAAAACAATTTATTGGACACGTACTACCCAAACAGGAGTACCACTTTGGAAACCATGTGTCTATACCACATAGCCCAAAACTACACATACAAAAACAATATAAAACCTGATGAAAAAAAACGGTAAATACAGAGTGACAAACTGTGAAGGCAGCTTAGTAAATCTCACCAAACCAAATTTAATTAATCATATCAAATTGTCATTAAAGACTCCTCAACATAAAGAAGTATATTACATGTCCCTGCTACAACTCTTAAAACCATGGAGAAAAGAAGAAGAAATACTAGATAACTATGACTCATATGAGGATGCTTTCAAAGCAAATGAAAGCACTATAACTGATGTAAACTTTACACAGTACAAAACAATGTTGCACAATGAACAGCAACACGAAGAAGAACTCCAGGCCCAACTAGATAAGGACACTCCTGACAGTAGTCACCTTCTATAACAGGAAGCCAAGAACCACTGGGAGAGCCACTAATAACAAATGAGGGAGAATTAGCAATGATAGAAGTAGAAAATACCATGTGTCAGTATGAAGATAAGGAAGACTTAACTATACTACAATCAAATTAAACAATGAGCAACGTAGCATTTTTCAAGAAGTAACAAAAGAAATTGCACATGGTGTACAACATGAAAACAAAGAATGCATCTGCCAAAATTACAAACCTATACTATTGTACGTCAGTGGTGAAGCTGGTTCTGGCAAAACATTCCTAATCAAAATCATCAGTAAGTTCCTTCAACAATTGACAAACAACAAACTGTCAGCTGTTGTCACTGCCCCCACAGGTTTAGCTGCCTACAACATAGGTGGTGTCACTTTACACCGATTACTACTCCTGCCAGTAGAACACCAAAACAAATTAGACTATTGCAAACTTTCTACAGAAGCTGCAATGGAACTACGCAGAGTATTGAAACAAATGAAAATGCTTCTAATAGATGAAGTGAGCATGGTGTCCAACCTAATGTTGGCTTTGATTCACCTCAGATTACAAGAAGTACTCAAAACAAACTATGAAGAGCTCTTTGCAGGAAAACACATGATTGTTTTCGGAGATCTTCTTCAATTGACACCAGTAAAAGGTGAGCCTATTTTTAAAACATTAGGACACAAACTCTGCTGTAAAACATTTGGCAGCATTGGAAATGTCAACTTTTTGGCAACATTTCCAATACATAGAATTCACAGAAAACATGCAGCAATCTGCAGATCTCACTTATGCCAACATCTTAAAAAGTATCAGAGTTGGTATACTTTCTAAAGAAGGAGAAGCAATATTGAAAACCTGGCAGATTCATGCACTTTATGGTAATAATGCATGTGCTACAGTTGTTATGGAACAATTAGCCCACAAAAATGTCAATTGTATGGCCTTAATGCCAACTCTTGCAAGCTGTTTCAAATTCAATGAAATAATGTTAAGTAAAGAAATGCAACCAATAATGGAAATTAGCGCCACAGACAAACTAGATGTACATGGTATGACACTATCCATGTGTGACCAAGCCACAACGAGACTAGATAGTTTAGAAAAATCAATCTCAAACACTGCAGGATTGGAAAAGATATTAAAATGATCCTTAAATTGCAGAGAAATGCTTAAACGTAACCTTGACGTGGACCAAGGACTAGTTAATGGAACACTGGGTACAGTTGTTGGCTTTCAAACATACCCACGTGACAACAAAATTCAGTTTGTCAATATTCTCTTTGACAAACTTTCAGAAGTAAAAAGGATAGGATGCTCAACAGCTCGATTCCTTCTCTTCAAAGACATGTATGTACGCAGAGAACAATTTTCTCTAACTCTTGCATATGCAGTCACCATTCATAAATCACAAGGGCTTACCCTAGACAAAGCATAGATAGACATTGGTAACACAGTCTTTAAAGAAGGCATGAGCTACGTAGCACTATCACGCTTACGTACACTTGACAGTCTATTTCTAATCAACTTTGATGCAAGTAAAGTCAACACTGATATTCGTTGCATTCTAGAATACAATAGACTTCGCTCACTATACACCCCCATCTAAACATATATTCTGTACCACAAAAAGTAAAACGTTGTAAAAGAAAACTAAATCAAACAGAAATGCAACTGGATGTCACTGCAAATCCTCCAAAGAGAGTAAACGAAACCAAAACTTCATCAAGTACCACAAACATAAAAGAACCCACTAGGGAAAGAAAACCAGGTACTTCATCAAAGAAGGAAGACAAACTAAAAAAAATCAATCAGATACAGAACTACCTGGTCCATTTAAACTCTCAAATATAGTTGGAATAAGTTGCTACGCAAATGTAGCAATGAATATTCTATTTCAATTGCCACCAATTGTTGACAACATTTAATTACACAGTACAGACCAATTGTGTTTGCAAATGTTAGTACTTCACAGAAATGCAACAAACAATCCTGATAACAGGTATAGTGTTTATGGAATAAGACAACAATTGGACTACTGTGCTGGAATGTTTAAATTCACTATAAACTCACAGGAAGATCCACAAGAATATCTAATGTACTTACTACAAGTACTGGAAAATAAAAACATACCTATAAATGAAATCTTCCAGATTTCATACATGTGGAAACATACATGTACTCTCTGCAACAATGTGACACAAGAAGAAATCCCCAATGAACGCTTCATATATATATATATATCAATACCTAATTGTGAATCCATTCCATTTCAGCAACTTGTACAAAATGCAAACCATGGTAGATTATGTACTACCTGCAATTCGGATAATCGCTCCGCCTTAGCAATACAAACACATTATAAATACGTAATACTAATGCTTCTACGTTACAATGCAGATGGTACCAAAAACAACTGCAAGCTGACTGGATTCACACATGGTCAAATATCACTTGGTAAGAAAACCTTCACAACAGTAGGTATAATCTAGCACGCAGGAGCCACAACCAATTCAGGGCACTACACTGCATATATAAAAAAGAAATGTGGATGGTTTGAATGGAATGATAGTACCATTACTCTAAAGCAGAGATTACCAGCAAATCTTACAAACGCTTATTTAATGTTCTTAAAACCAAAATTTGATAACTAAACTGTACTTAAACCTTAAGTAAACTTATAGTAAACAAATATAAACTGTTAATATATTCCAAAAGCTATCTAACTGCCCAAAGTTTCTACAACAACTAATCAGATAAATGAAT